>NC_026149.1:2609453-2615966 GCF_000512975.1 Sesamum indicum | reverse complement strand
CACGATTCACACACTCCTAGTCCTGGCCAGGGCCGAAGAAGCACGCATTTCAAAAGCAATTAGCAAAATCATGCGATCACAAATACAAAAAATAAGAATTATCTTTTTTTTCTTGTTGAATTTTCATTTTCTTCCTATTTTTTCCCCCAATTTGGACCTTGTAGTTTGCGTACACATTTCAATTTCGCCATTACATCAAGAAAAAAAGCAGAGGAAATGAAATTGCAGATTCCTGTTTGTATGAATCCAATCACCTATTACTAGTATTTGTAGTCACACAAACCACGTTTTAGGCCGTTGCTATCTGGAGCTCCGGATGAAGCGGAGCGCCCATTTGAGGGCCCGGATAACCTTGTGGCGGACGAGGTCAAAGAAGGCGGCGGCGCGCGGCCAGAGACAGTGGAAGAAGTTGCTGCTCGAAGAACCAGGAGAGGCGGACATGGGTTGGAGATAAGCCCAAGCGGCCTGCTTCACGAGGCGGTTACGGATGCAGATGTCGGACCCCGGCTGCACCTGGTGAGCCGAATTGGGCTTGGGCGAGTTGACCGCGACCAAAGGCAGGAGGTCCTTCAGCGAAGTATAGCTGAGGGAGGTGGGCTTGATCGACAGCAACTCCAGATCATCGGATGAAGACGAGGTGGTGGTGGTGGCGGCGGAGGAAGAGGAGTTGTGGTGGGCGAGGAGGCTGAGCTTGGTCGGCGCAACCGATATGGCAGCGGAGATGGAGTTCCGGCGACGGAGAAGGGGATGATCTTGAGACGGTGATGGGGCGGGCATGACATCGTCCATCTGAGCCTGGGCTGCAAGACAGAGAATTGTTGAGGGGGGAGGGGGATAGGTAGGAGGTTTCCTAAATGAGTACATATGTGAATGTGGGGGTGGCGAAGTACATATGGTATTGGTAATTTGGAATATTTAATTTTTGTTATTGGGTAATGGAGTAACGCAATTATTGGCGTATGTTGTCACTATCTTTTAATTTGGTCTACTATTTTAGCCTCTTTTTATTCTTTACTTAATTAAATTAAATTATTATTTATTGCTTGAAGCTTCTACTTTGCTGTTTTTCTCTATTCTCGGAGAATCATTTATTTGTATTCCACTTTTTTCAATTTTACCTATTCTGCAGTGGAACGGCTCATCAAATTTTCAAAAATATAATAATATTTTTATAATTTGATCCTATTTCGGGGATTACCAATAGAATTCACCCTTTGTATAATTATACGAGGTACTGTGACGACTAATAATATCTTGCAATGTGATTCATATAATAACATTTTGAATTTTGAGATTTTTTGTTGATTTCTTAGGGTAATAAATTTTGAAGTTTTTGTATTGGATTATATGATCGATGTATGCATGTAATAAATAGTTTTATTGATATATTTATGTGTCGGAGATCTGTTAAGATTTTTTTAAGTGTATTTGAATTGAGACATAAATCAAAAACTTGCATTTATTATATTAGACCGTTAGGGTTTCTCGAGCAAGCGGCTTTCGAAACTCAAATGACTGGGATTGATTTAAATAAATAAGTTATTGTAGAAAATGGTAAGATTTCATATATAAAAAACCTAATTTATGTCTATTGTGAATGACTTTTCAGTTGGAACTAACGTTTGTGAACAATCTCTGTTAATCCGTTCAAAATCAACAGTTGAATGGTATTTAGAACAAGGATATATAATTATCTCGTTCTTCCATAAGGTTTGATATAATTTTACATAAATCCTATGTAGTTTGAAAACTAAATTTAGTACCATGAAATTTGAAAAATTAAATCTAATACAAACATCAACGATCTAAATCCGTTCTCAAGTCGTTTACACGAGCATTAGGTCTTGCAAGCACAACTAAGGTCTATTTAAAACTCATTTGAACCCAACTTAGTAAGGTTAATTTGTTCGATGATAAAACCATTGCATAAATGCGTGAATAGCATTACATTCTTAACAATTTGCAGCTTGGTTATTTATAGTTTTGGTCCACTTGAACCAGTCATATCAAAGTGACATTAATAACTGTAAGTTGTAGATCGTTGATCCAAATGCATTGTACAATCAAAAACACAAAATGACATATTTAGATCGGTCAACCTGATCCGACTATGTAAAAAAGCAATAAATTAATAAAGTTTGAGGATATTAACACGATTTTTGAAGGGCTCTCTCGTCTTTCTGGCAAATTTGTAGGTGGGTCCCACCTCACTACATTACCTTTTTTTCCTTAAATTTTTAGTTTTAATCATCATATATAAAAAATAATAATTAATTTTTTTATCAATAAATTATAATAAATCATCTTGCATACATTGAGTAATAATTCTATTCAATCAATATATCAATACGACTAATAATAATAAATAAATTACATCAATTCACATAAAATAAAATAATTATTCACATAAACTGACATAAATACACATAAATTAACTGCAAGGGTGAAACTGAGCAAGAAACGTGATCCTCGTTGGTCAGTTGAGAAAGCAGATAAAGAAGGCGCGAAGGAGGGTTTCTTTCTAGCGCTTTGTCCGTTGGGGGGCTAGAGGCTTATCTAGTCTATTCGATTTCATTAATTAATTATATATTTTATTTTCACGTTGGTCTGGAGATGGGAATTCAAGTAGACCCCTCAATGCATTCATTCATATTTCATTTTCATTGGGTCTTTGATAATAATTAATCAACATCTTGGGAGATTGGCTCACATTTTACCTAATAATATTTATTTTATTTTATGAACATATCAAAACAAAATAGTATATTCACGATAAATATTACATAATAGGAACGTCTAGATCTAATGCATTTTACATTTTTACCCAAAAAAATCTAAAAGTTTCCCTTTTTTTTTTAATATAAATTATATCTGCGCACACTGAAATTAAATTAAACTATACATACATTGATTATCCTTTTTAAAATTATAAGTACAGCACCTAGGGGTGTCAATATAATATATTTAGAGATATTTATAAGGTTTTACTTCTGAAAGAATATGAATTTTCAATTTCAATTATAATTTTAGGGGATGTATTTATAATTTTATGAAAAGTATGAAGTATCTATATAATTAAATTAACCGTTGTGGCACGTCGTTCCTACATGCATATAATTAGTAATCTTTCATGCTTTAAAATATATTATAAATAACATAAATATATAAATTAGTATATTACATTAATAAAAAGAGAGAAAGAAAAAAATAATAATTTATCAATTAGTGTAAATTTTGAAAGTTGAATGAGTTAGTAATTATTTTATCATAAAGGCATTTTTTACTTCACGAAAAAATGGTGTTGCGGTACCATTAACCGCCGTTTTTTAGTGTGCAAGGGCTTTTCTTTTTATATTAAGTAGTCGTTGTGGCACGCCGTTCCTACATTCGTATAATAAATAATTTTTTATGTTTTAAAATATATTACAAATAAGAACAAAATATACAAATACATACATTACATTAAAAAAGAAAAAAAAAAAGAAAATTAATTTATTAGTCAATGTATAATTTAGAAAGTTGAATAAGTTAGTTATCTTATCAGTTGAAGGGCATTTTTGTCTTTATAAAAAGTTTAATGCGGTGGTTTCATTAACCGGCCTTTGTGAGTATGGAACTCTTTTCTTTTTATATTAGTATAGATATAGAGTATAGATAATTTATCAATTAATGTAAATTTTGAAAAGTTGAATAAAGTAGTTATTTTAGCATGAATGATATTTTTGACTTCACAAAAAATTAGTACAACAATGTCATTAACATTTATTTATGAGTGAGAAAAACTTCTTTTTTATATTAATATAAATGTAAATGAGGGGAATGTTGTCATAATTTATCCTACTTCTTAGTGACGAGCATCAAATTTTCTTTTGGTCTTCTTACTTTTCATATTTATTATATTAATTGAATCTCAGGCTTTAGTTAAAAAACTAAAAAGAAGATGTCTAGCATTTCTTTTTAATTAAATAAAATGTTCTAACATATAGATTTTGCTTTTATTTTGAATTAGTGGAGTAACAGAATTATTGCAACATAAGTAGTGGTTGATAAACAAAAAAAAAAAAAAACAAAAGTAGTGGCTGAAAAAGGAGTAATGTGGTCTTGTCCTAAATATATATATATATATATATAAAATAATCTTCATAGTCATGCCATGTTATGTCGCAAAGAATGCCAAATAAGATGATGAGGTAATAAATTACGAAATAAAATATAACATTGTAATAAATTATGATATAAATAAGATTGAAATAGATTGTAAGATAATATATGAGATAGCAACAAATTGTGAGTGTACATTACCCATCTGATATGCCTAATCGAAAAATGCACAAACTTCTCAACTTGGACGGCTCAGTCCATTCTACCTTCTGGCTCATTCTTTAGCTCACCCCACTTCAACCACTCGGCCCACTCACCTAATCTGATTTCTCTTATATTTATATCATCTTCTTCTACAGATGAAAAACCCTAACCCTATTTCTCCATCACCTTGGCTTTTTCACGTCTCTCTCTCCCTCTTCTCGGTTTCCTTCTCCGTCCTTCTCTCTCTTCATCTTCAATGTTTTTCTCCTATAAATATTCCGGTGGCTTTATGATAATGGTAACCCAAATAAGAAAATTTCTCACCCCCTTCTCTTCTCTTGCTCCTGATTAAAAAAGTTTTTCGTGAACTAATTTCTAAAGTGGAAAGTCTGAGTGGTCCTTAGTGGACTGTGCCTTGGTGGTGTGTTGGGATTTTAGCAACCATGAGAAGTTGCTGGCCTTGCAGGTTGTGGGTTTTTCTCTACCAAATTTGGCTCTCTGAGCTAAACACGTTTCCGTTCCATTTTTATTTTTTACTGCTTCTACATATATGTAAAGATCTATATTATTATTTGTCCGTATAACGGTTTTGCAACCCATACTCCCTTCTGTAATAGTTAAATAAAGACTTTAATTTTTTAGGGCTCACTACTGTTGGATTCTTCCAACAATGAGATAATGTGTGGTCGTAAAAAATTGTGAGATTATTATAATGATAAAGAAATATTACAGTTTATCATTTGAACTATACCTATTTTTATGCTTTGCCATCTTTTTTTTCTTTTTTATTTTTTGTATTAACTATATCTCAAATTTGTGAAATTTGCAAGGCACCAGTTGATAAAAATAATAATAAATAAATAGATGACAAAGTATAAAAATAAATATAATTGGGATGACAAAAGATAATATTGACCCTCATTAATTGTGAAAAAAATAAGTTATTTTTTCTCATCAATAATTAATGCTTCAGTCAAGTGGTTAAAGTTGAAGTTCCGTGAACCAATTCAATGTAATGAGTTCTAGTTTCACCAAATATGTTGGTTTGTATCTCGTTTTATATGAGCATATAATTTGTCATTTTTCTTTATTATTTCTTAATTGTAATGATTTATTTGTTGAACATAGATATATGCCTCAGTTAACTTAATTTACCATGTAATTATATAATTAGAAAAATATATAACGAAGTTTTTTTTTTCAGTAAAAGTTAGTAGCGAAAATAATTTGGTTTAGTTCAAAGTACAATAATTTTCAATTTGAATATTATATGAGTGCAATTAATTAAACGCGCGCGTATTGGATCAAGTAAGGGAAGAAGTCGACTTTATCCATATTAATTAATTAATTAATAACGTCGTTGACACATTTAATGCATGTATTTAAAATTTAAAAATAAATTATAAATAATATTTATGGGGCTTTTATGTGAAATTAAGTATTTTTTTTACTATTTAAATATAGTTATTGAAGTTACAATGATCGAATAAATAATATTTTGAAATAAGATCAAAGTAATATAATTTAAAAGGAAGAAAAACAATAAGAGGGAAAAAAACTGTCCGAATACCTCATCCATCAATATCGAATATTTGATTCTTTACTATACAAATGAATCATTGTAATAAATTATTAGTGATGGTACAACAAAAAATTAGGCATAAGAAATAAGATTTTAAAATGAGTTAGTTTAATCGTTTATATATAACTCGATCAATTACAAAATAATAGTTAATATAAAAATAATTATGCTATTTTCTTCTTGTTTTCCCCTCGTATTTTTTTTCCGACAAAGCTTATATACAGATTAGAAAAGTCGGTCGTTTATTGCTTCGGAGGGCTTGAATTCGCTATGTAATATTTGCATTGTAATTTTGAATCTGGACTGATTTCTAAACTCTATTAATTATTGCCAATTGTGTCAGTAACACTATATTATTTCCTTGAACCTGGACTGATATTTTAGCTCTATTCATTAGCGGCCATTATACAACTTAATAACTATGGAAAAATATAATATAACATAAGTTTCCATATCAGTTAGAATTCAACAAAATAATTAATTGCTTATGTCTTTCAACTATTATTATTATTATTGTGAATTCTTTATTTGATGAAGGAACAACTAATACATAATTGAAAACCATTATTTAGGGGTGGCAGATGAGTCGAGCCCGCGCCCCGCGCCCCCCCGGCCCGGGCGCGCGC
>NC_026149.1:2582390-2608267 GCF_000512975.1 Sesamum indicum | reverse complement strand
GCCAAGATGTGGTAACAAATCTTTTAAGATGATAGGTGTACAAGTAATATAAAAATAAACAATGAGATTGGCATCTAGACAACCGCTTTACCGTGTAGTGTATGATATTTTATTTCTGAAGTTAATAATAATAATAATAATAATAATAATAATAATAATAATAATAATAATTATAACAATAACACCAAAAGTCAAATGACTCAAATCAAAAACCCCTCTTTCTCTTTCTTTTCATCGTCTTCTTCCTTTTTCTTTCTTTCTCTCTCTCTTTCTCTTTCTACCTCCATTCTTTCCCCTCTCTTATTTCTTCCCCAAACATCTTCGAACCCTAGCCCCCCAAATTCACGGCAACAAGAAAAGCTCGTCGGCAGCGACGAGGTAATCCTTCTCTCTGTTGACACAAGGTTGCTTCTGCAATTGATTGGTGCAAAATATCCTAAAAATCTTATCTTACAAACTAAAATTTTAGAAGTTTTACAAACTAAAAATATTTGGAATTGCTTTTGCCAATATCACCAACGAAAAGTCCATTTTTGCTGTTTTGTTGTTGCTTGTTGTTGTTGGTTGTCGCTGCTGTTTTGTCGCTCGCGTTCGAGCTCGCAGCTCGAGCTCGAGCTCGTGAAATTGAACTCGAGTTCGAGCTCGAGCTCGAGCTCGAGAATAGAGTGTCGAGCTCGAGCTCGAGCTCAACCTCGGCGAGCTCGTCGAGCTCGAGCTTGAAGTTACAGAGTCGAGCTCGAGCTCGACAAAAATGGTCGAGCTCGACTCGTTGCCAGGCCTATATTATTCAATAATATAAGATGATAGTTATATCAATGTTATACTAACATTTATAAATATATAAATTTTACAGATTGTGAATATATATTAATTTCAACTATATCTATATAAAAATTTTATGATTTGATCTCATAATTTTAAATAATAATAATAATAATAATAATAATAATAATAATAATAATATAATAATAATAATAATATAATAATAATAATAATAATAATAATAATTATAACAATAACACCAAAAGTCAAATGACTCAAATCAAAAACCCCTCTTTCTCTTTCTTTTCATCGTCTTCTTCCTTTTTCTTTCTTTCTCTCTCTCTTTCTCTTTCTACCTCCATTCTTTCCCCTCTCTTATTTCTTCCCCAAACATCTTCGAACCCTAGCCCCCCAAATTCACGGCAACAAGAAAAGCTCGTCGACAGCGACGAGGTAATCCTTCTCTCTGTTACAAGGTTGCTTCTGCAATTGATTGGTGCAAAATATCCTAAAAATCTTATCTTACAAACTAAAATTTTAGAAGTTTTACAAACTAAAAATATTTGGAATTGCTTTTGCCAATATCACCAACGAAAAGTCCATTTTTGCTGTTCTGTTGTTGCTTGTTGCTGTTCTGTTGTTGGTTGTCACTGCTGTTTTGTCGCTCGCGTTCGAGCTCGGCAGCTCGAGCTCGAGCTCGTGAAATCGAACTCGAGTTCGAGCTCGAGGTCGAGCTCGAGAATAGAGTGTCGAGCTCGAGCTCGAGCTCAACCTGGGCGAGCTCGTCGAGCTCGAGCTCGAGCTCGAGCTTGAAGTTACAGAGTCGAGCTCGAGCTCGAGCTCGACAAAAATGGTCGAGCTCGACTCGTTTCCAGGGCTACCATTATTATGGGATGTACCCCACTTAAATGGATAACCATGAATCTTATATTATTATTAATAATACATTATTATCTGTCCGATTGAAACCATTACTAAGATCTCTATATTAGATTGAATTCACATTTAAATACATTATTAATTTTTAAAAAATTGTAAATAATTTACCTAATCTTATTTACATTCTATGTATTGCTATATAAAACTTTTATTCACTTCATATTTGGCTTTGTAAAATAATTGAATTTCTCGTCATAATTATAGAAGATATATCTGACATAAAACTTTTGTTGCATATTTAATTGTTTGCTTATGTTTGTGTGACTGATGAGGCTACTTTTTCATGTTGTGTCACCGGTTTATGTTTCATGGTTGTAGTTGCTCTCTGATTTAATTGAGTGCCGTGATATTTCTGAGATTACGGGCTGAGGTTTCGTCATTGCTTACGAGAGGAAGAGCTGATCTTTCGGCCGACCTCACCCCACCTGTATATATAAGGACAACTTCACAACCCGAATCCCCAATTCTATTCTCTCATCGATCTCTCCTCTTCTTCCTCATCAAATTTCTCCAAGTTCTCATCTCAACAGACGCGCTCCCCCAAGGTAAAACATATTTTCTCTTATTTCAATTGAAATTTATTCATTGGGCTGCTAGATGTTGTTTTCTCTTCGTGTCATTATACCGATTAAATCATAGTGGTTCATTGGTGGATGTTTTTGTCTATGTTTACACTGAGGGATCAGGGTGAGCGAATTTGCGATTTTTATTCTGATCTTGATTATTGTGTATAGCAATCTGGATCTTGATTCTTGATCGAATATTAGGGTTTCGTGGTTTGTTGATACGTTTGCGTGGTTTCATGATAAGGAGGCGAGTATTGCAGGCAGTGAAATTATCAAAATTACTTTTGGACTTATATTGTGATGATCGATTATGATTGCCAAGTATAACAATCCGAGTTATAATCAGTTTTGGATTCTTGTAATTGTGTTTGTAGAATTAGATTTGAATATTTGGTCAACTACTTTTGTAAAATTAATGATTACGTTAAGGTAATTTTTATAAAACCAATTACCATGAGAAGTCAAACATGTGAAACTCGGATGTTGTATAAATCTTTATCCCAAGATTGCGCTGAATTGCAAAGAGTTAAGAAATATAATTGATGTATGAGTGTTGAATCTGCATGATATTATGCAACTGATTGTTGAAGTTAGTTAGAGAGAATTTGCGCTATCCACCAGGATAAGGATCTGATTGTATACTATCTCTACTAGTATTTGGATGATGGGCATTGTTCTTTGATTTTGAGAAAGGATAATATTCCTTTTTTTACTCAGCAATATTATTATTTAGTTTTCAGCCCTCATTTTGTGAGGGAACCATTCTTGGTCTGACAAGTTGATGTAATATTGAAGTTGATGGGGAACCTTGGAAGTTTTTATCTCATCCCCTTTGATACAAAATGAAACCAGATAGTTTAATGTGGAAACAGTATCTGTTGGAATGTGGTCTATGCTTCACTTATTCTTGTTGTTTGTTCCTTTTATAGTTTATTTAACTCTGTGTGTGTGTTTTTCCGGGTGGGGGAGAGCATATCGGAGGTTTTTAATGTTTTGAAGATTTTGGGTTCACGAAGAAGCCATAAAATGTTGAAGCAAAATACTGGGAAACTCAAAAGGCCATGGGCGTTTTTAAGGCACATCAAAGTTGCAGTGGATATCCTACTACTGCTGGGAAAATACGCACACAATCATGCTGAAATAATTCTCCAGCAAAGTGTACAGCACATGGCAATGACTGGATGCTTTGCTGGGAAATATTGAAACATGATCGGTTGTTTATTTTCCCAATAGTTGGGGGATGTCCACTGCAATTTCGATGTGCCTTAAAAATGTCCATGGCCCTTGAGTTGCATAATTGTGTGCAAATCTTTGGCAAATTTTCTTGTATTTGTACTTAGTCATTAATGCAAGGTTGTAGTTTCTATAGTTTCCTTAAATGTATTTTTTATGAGCCTCAAGAGTGATAAAATCATAGGAAGTAGTTGCTTTTCTATATCTTTAATCAAGCTTTTTTTGACCATGTGGAAATGAAGCTCTAAAAAACAGTGTATGCGCCGTCCCATTCAGAGTCAAAGAGAGGAATAGGGTAAAGTGCTACTGATCTTATTTTCTATGAACTCCGAGCTATGAATTAGGAGCTAGATGTTAGAGTTAGCAGCTCTTAGTTCTGAGCTAGTAGTTTCTTTTGAGTTATTGAGCTTTGCAAATTTTGTGTTGTTTATATTCATGCCGTAATATGTGCATGTAACCCTAAAACTATATGGAACACGAGGACTTGAGTAGAGTAGCGTGAGAGTTAACTGATTGTGTGTAAACCAGAACGCATGGTGGACGAAAAAATTTGATGCAGCGAAAAACCATGTGAAAGTTGTACTTCCCTTGAAATTTCCAGTAGCTTGAGGATGCAATCTGCCAATGATATGCTATTTGGAGGGTTGGAAAATGCTATTTGTAAAATTTAAGAGCGGACTGTGCAAATTCGATGTAATTTAAGGGTGCGAAATGCTATTACCTAAAATTTGTCGATCTCATGCTCACGCACAGGGGTGTAATGAGACGGTCGGTGACTGAGTTTGCCGGAGTGATTAGCAGAGCACTGCTCGCCGTGTCCAATCAAACGCTACCAACGCGGCCATGGACACCGTCGCTAGAGCAAACCCTCCACCAACTCGGCTGCCGGGACTCACTGAGTCCGGTCCTTGTTGCCCGAGTTATCGACCCGTTCCTCCTCAATCATCACTCCCTCGCTTTTGGGTTCTTCAACTGGGCGTCTCAACAACCGGGGTTCTCCCATACTTCCGCCACTTATCAATCCGTTATCAAGTCCCTCTCCGTTTCCCGACCGTTCCTATTACCATTGCTATTTCAGTTTTAAGTTCGTGTCCCAAACTCAGAAAACGATTGCTAATACCATTACTAAAATAATTTTATATACGTGTTCCTAAATAAGACTGACCATTCCAATTAAAAAATAAATTTTTCTTGACAAATTTAATATTAGGAACGATTTTCATAGTTTGTAACAGTTGACGTCCCAAATGAAGTTCTTGCCTTATTCGTTCCTAAAATTTTTGTAATGCCATTTTTTAAGGATAGATTTCAAACCGTTCCAAAAATGATCCAAAAGAAGTTCGGGGTCCTGCAAACCACTCCAAACCGAAAAAAAATCGTTCCTAAACCCGCTCCAAGTCGGCCTTTTTTTATAGTCATAGTTCCTTAAGCTAGCTTGTAAAACTAGAGATCTTAGGGATCCCATCTCTTGTGCTATGATCGGATCCTAGATCTTGTGCTCCACCAACCACCTTTATGGATGGGATTTGGCTACAGCACATCACCACAATATAAAAAAAGACAGGATTTGGCACGGTCAGGGCAACCGTTCTAAACCCATTCCATCTTCGAACGGTCTTTGTAACACATAATGAATGGATATTGAAAGAAGATGTTATGATCTACAATTTCTTTGTTATAATTTTGGAATGGGCAAATCATCTAGCATGAGTTCCAAACAAACAGTTACAAAATTCGATCCAAATACCGTTACAAAATAGTAATGGTAAATGGTTGAAACTCTATTTGGAACATAATATTAGAATTAGGGAGGGTCTTGAGTTGACCATTCCTATATGTGTGACAATGGATGTCCAAAAGATGACAGTTCGAAAATGTATTCCAAAATGAGGTACAATTTGGAATGATTTTGGAACACCATTAATCAATTACGCGAAAAATCATTCCAAATTATTAGTTTTATTTAAGAGTAATATGTTTCAAAAATCATTCTGAAATTCAATAAAATTGGAACTATTTTTTTGTATTATTTCTTTATTATAACTGAGACTGTTCCAAATAAAATACAATGGTTGTATTTCAACGGTAAAAAAAATGTTTCAAAATCTAAATCAACGGCTATTTCTTAACAGCTAAATATGTGTGCTCTCTTCGTTTAATGTCACTATCTTCTTTCCTTCTTATTTTCTCTCTATTTCATCAATCCCTCTCGAATTTTTTTGATCTCTCACTATCCCACAAATATTTTTCTACTCTTGTTCGTTATGTCTCAAATTTATGTTGATATTTGGAGTCATTTTGATTAGGTAACAACTTTAACCCTTTATTTATCTATTGAATGTTTTTTGTAATTTTGTCAATTAACTTTAATGTTATACTAATATATAGTCCCATTTAACTTTGCTGAATTACTTGGCTGACATTGGAGAGCTTCCATTAGCCACTGAACACATACAATGCATTGCAGATAAGTCGCCCACACTGCTACATACTATTCAAACTGAATTAGCAGCGTCACTTTCATCATCATTAGAACCAGATTCAGCCGTTCGGTTGTCGAGGGAAATGGCCAAATTATCTATGCCTACTATAGTGTAGAGTCCTGGGGCTATCTTAATATCCAAATCCAATGAGTTGATGTCTTTAGATGGATACGCATAGTTCTTTGCTTCTGTTTCTTGAATTTGAGGCAGGAAAAAAACAGCTCAGTTGCACATACAACAGAGGTGACTCCAGCAGATGCAGGGTCTGCTGTCAATACTCTTGTCGCTGTCCCTTAAATTTTCATCTGTACCTTATGGTTCGTGGGATTGAATGCTGGTGCAGGATGGTTATGGCAATGATGCAGATGGAAGTGTGGCAGCAGAGAAGGAACTGGAGCTCTGGTGGGTCCGCTGGGTCCCAGTGAGGGCGAGAACAGAATCATCATTTCTTGATTTTCCAATGCTGAAGCTCTTGAGTTCGAGCAAAAATCTGAACTTTTGATCTTGAGTTCTAGGATTACCTCCACCTTTACAATGTGGTATCCTGGTACATTGAGTGAGGGTTTTCTGTTGAAAATGTGGGCAAAATTGAGAGAAATAATGAAAAAATGATGACGGAGATCATGTGGAGAAGATGACAGCCATGACCCATGTTCTTGGATCCAAAATCAGAGAAAAACTTTTCACTACCTTTTTTGGGGTGTAAAGTATCTCATATTACCTTTCTGCTTAAAACAAGTCAGGAACTAGAGAAGTTTGTTTCTGGATGGTATAACTGTTGCAGTAGAGAAGAAGGGCCTGTTTTATTCAAGTATGGTATTTTTTTCCTTTTAACTGTCAAAATAATGAATACTATTTGACCCTTCATTTGTTTCCTAATTAACACATTCTATGCATCGTGAATCTAAATCATTTTCCATCTCAGATTTACTGAAACTGGGTAGAGAAGACTTCTTTGAGGCCTGACATGGAAAGCAGGAATCGTTCGCTCTGGACAAATGGAGAGGAGAAAATCAGTAGACAAATGCATGCAGGTATGCTGTTTCCGGAATTTGTGTGTTCACTGCAAATTCTATCAGAGTAATTTTGTCTGAAATCTGTCTCTTATCAGTTGCTTGAATTGATGGATTGTATTGTTTGCAATATTCCAATGATATCAATATGATCATTTCTTATAGAGCATATTAAGCATTCATGTTTCTTTTACATTTAATAATCAAATTATAAAAGGTACAAATTTAAAAACTTAATATGCTACAAAATTAGGTTATTACAATCCACATGCAATCTGAAGTATTACTATGCTCATCACTAGCTCCCTTGTATTATGCTTCTGTGGATCAAACTGAAACATGAACTCATATGGATTAGCCATTTCCGTTTTCTTTTGAGAAAATTGGTTTGAGTGCATCATTATATAAAAAATGTTAACATCAAGAGTTAATTTAAAGTCAGCCACCAACCATTCAACCATCAACCATAAACATCTATTACAAAGTAGAAAAATAACTACTGTAGTACTGTGTAAAAAGTCATTGTTGATAGTAAAAATGATACACTACCATATTTTAATGGTACAACAGCCCCTATATTTCAAATTATAGTTTACTAATAAGAGCGCAGAGGTTGGCAATTTTTTGCCAATATGAATAATTATGGTTCTTGATTCTAATACAAATTATACGATTGTCAGACAAAATATTACGTCTCCACCATAAGAGGAAAATTGAATTGACATTCATATTAAGATAGAGATTTTGCTTAAATTTACATTTCTTTTTAATTGAAGATAATTAGGTATACTGTGTAGAAAATTTAATTGTGAATGCTTTTCTTCTTTTATTAAGGTTCTTTATGGAGACTGTTCGAGCTTAAAATTATATGTCGTACAGATAGCTATGAGCCCTACTGTGATACCAAGTGCAATATAAGTTCCATAGGACAATTTAAAGTCAGCACCAAATCATTCAGAAACAAAAAAATTCAGCACCAAGTTTTGCAATTATTTCAATTTCTGGCCCACTAATTTAAACAAGGAATATATTGGTCCTACAAAGTTTTGACTATTTCACGCGGAAAATTGATGATACATCATTCTGGAGAATATATTATTATATATTATAGTTTCGTGTTAAAGTACACGGATATCAGCAATCATAATTTAATACTTGCAAAAGCATAATTTCGGCTATAATAAATTCTCTATGTAAGAGAAGTCTTTTCTCAAGGAGGATTAAAGTTGATTTTCTAACGCCATAGGGACGTGAACTCGTACATCTCTTTCACCGAAACAATGTACCGCTGTTAGGCCACTTAATCGTCACCTGAAGGAAAGGTTAGGTTCATTAGAGCAAATATTGAGGTTATTAGAGATGCAACCACTAGAGTATTAGTTATTATGTAAGTTGAATTCTAGACTTTTAAATTCCTTCTTGTGATATTAGTAATATAATCCTATTATGATTCGTGTCTGAAACTTGTCAGAATTTTTTGTTCTTTAAGTAAATTGGTTATATTACATTTTACACATTAATTATTGATGGGATTTGAACTCATGATCTAATAGTTATGAGACTTTAATTTTGCCAACTAAACTAGATTTTATTGGCAAATTCATCTGAATGTAAGTCGTTGAGTTTTAGACTTCTGACTTTTAATTGTTCATGATCTGATTAAGAACCAAAAAGAGTCTACGCTCCACCTTGTCCTCCGTCTTCGTGGTGGGATGCAGATTTTTGTGAAAACCCTTACTGGGAAAACCATCACTCTTGAGGTTGAGAGCTCAGATACCATTGACAATGTCAAAGCAAAGATCCAGGACAAAGAGGGGATTCCGCCTGATCAGCAACGGCTAATATTTGCTGGGAAGCAACTTGAGGATGGGCGAACTCTTGCAGATTACAATATCCAGAAGGAATCTACACTCCACCTTGTCCTCAGGCTTCGTGGTGGGATGCAAATATTTGTGAAGACTCTTACTGGTAAAACTATTACCCTGGAAGTTGAAAGCTCAGACACAATTGACAATGTCAAAGCAAAAATTCAGGACAAGGAGGGGATTCCTCCAGACCAGCAGAGATTGATCTTTGCTGGCAAACAACTTGAGGATGGAAGGACCTTGGCAGATTACAATATTCAGAAGGAATCGACCCTCCATCTTGTGCTGCGATTGAGGGGTGGCATGCAGATTTTTGTCAAAACCTTGACTGGGAAGACCATTACATTAGAGGTTGAGAGTTCAGACACAATCGACAATGTCAAGGCCAAGATTCAGGATAAGGAAGGCATTCCTCCAGACCAACAGCGATTGATCTTTGCTGGTAAGCAGCTTGAAGATGGCAGGACTCTTGCTGATTATAATATTCAAAAAGAGTCTACTCTTCATCTAGTTTTGCGATTGAGAGGTGGGATGCAAATCTTTGTAAAGACTTTGACAGGGAAGACAATCACTTTGGAGGTGGAAAGCTCTGATACAATTGATAATGTGAAGGCAAAAATTCAGGACAAGGAAGGGATACCACCGGATCAGCAGCGGCTGATCTTTGCAGGGAAGCAGCTCGAAGATGGCCGTACCCTTGCAGATTATAACATCCAGAAAGAATCAACCCTTCACCTTGTTCTTCGCCTCCGGGGTGGTCATTTCTGAGGATAGAATGCTGTTTGATATGCAAACAATATACCTATGTTAATTTTCTGTTTGGTTTTCTATATTTCTGTTTCTAAACTACCTCTTTTCTGAAGACTAGCTTGTTTGGATTTTCTATGTAGTACTACAATAATAAAAGTTGTATTAAAGCTTTATTATTATGTTTTTTTTTGCATTTATTGTCTTTTTGGGAATATAAATTCAGGATTTGCGTGGCATCCCTTATGTTAGTTTTATGTATCTAATTTTCTTGGCACTTGTGCAGAATTCTTGAGAAATGCTGAATTAGTCTTAGTTGAAGCATGTTAACTAGCATATTGTATATACAGGCTGATGAGATTTGGTTGAGTAAATGTGTGTGTATTCTGTGATTGTTTTGTTGAATCTCCTTCTCTGGTGTTCTCAGTTTCCATGCGAAGCATTTGCTAGTTGCACATTGTACAGACAGTCATGTATGCATATTGTTAATAAGTGTACTTCACATGCTTGTTTGTCGCACCTCTTCTCTGTGACAGAAACATTAGAAATCGCAACTGAATTTGTTTCTTCTCCTACTGAAGAATATTCAAATATCACGAGGGAGAAGATGGAGAGGTTAACTTCCGGGAATGCACATGATCTGTTTGTCATCTGACGTTTCCTATCTCCTGGCTTATTGTGAAGCAACTATTTTGTGTCTTGTTTCTGGGTTTTGCTGAAATTATGATTATGGGTTTACTCCAATGAACATGAACTAAAGTGAGCAGGTGATGACAAAATGAATTTTCTTATTAATGATGTTGATGTCTAACATGTGATGTGGGCAAGTATGAAGAGCAGTGTGGTTGATATTGAATCTGTAGCTTTAATTTTGTTGTGCTCAGGTGAAACTGCTGGACATGTTCGCCTTAAATTGATGCTTCCTTTCTGTCACAGCCAGTTTGCCAGAGACAAACACTGATTTCCAGGTGTACTTTTCTTTTCCTCTACATGGAGTTTCTTATATTGATTGTGGTGGGCATGTTGTAAGCAAATAAACAAGAAATTATTGGATTTGGGAGAACGAACTTCTTTGAGGCTTCAAGATCAAGATAAATATTGAAGCCACCATAATAGAATATAATTGTCTTGAGCTATGAAAATACCTAAGGAGATAATTATTAGCTAAAATGGGAAAAGTTCAACTCCTTTAGCATGAATGCTTATCTACTTCTTTTCCTCCATGAGGAGGAACCTTGGCCCTTAAAGCTAAGAAAGGACAAGTTCCGAGTTTTGATTTAGCCATATTATTTATAAAATTTTGTTATACTTGTTATGTGTTTGTTAATCTTCTTGAATTGTATGTCAATCATATGATAAGTGTAAATTTATATCTTATGTGATTAATTTTAACTTTAGAAAATTATTTTGAGATGGAGTTGCAAAAGTTGATCTGAACATGGTTTATTACATACTACAAAATCCATTATGGACTTCTCGTAATTAACTTTTGGCAAATTGATTTATATGTGAGAAAATGACAAGACGTAAAAGTATTAGGATACTCAAATTCATTATAATTTAACAAAAGGTTTTAGTTCCGTGGCAAGCAATTGGACATTGAAGATGGGATTTTTGTTAAGGAGTAAGGGTTTGAAATCCCAAAGTTACATTTGTTGGATGATCTTTAACTATTTTGTTTACATTCTAATTAAAATTAGTTTCATCTCCATTTGTGGGATAAGGATATCTGTGATGCTAACAGGAAAAATAAAACTTACCTCTACTCCGACCAATTACACTCGAAGCTCTAATGATATTTGACTACCTAGTAGGTTGAAGATGAATTTAAAGTATCGTTGACGTGTAATTCCATCTAATAAATAAATATGTTGATTAGTCAATTTATGAAATTTTACGAACATCAGCAGAAAAAGTCGAATGATATTCATATTTATTTTAATTGATTTATTACAAATTTATTGCAGGTCATGCATTTTATTGGGATAGTTACCTATTCTTCCCGTGAGGTTTGGTGTAATTACACGTAAACTTTCTGTGGTTTGGGAAATAGCATTTGGAGGTTTGTTTTTTTTCTAGCAAATAAGTCTCTCCATTAATCAAAATTTATTGAATTTGTTAATATAATAAAAAAAATTGAATGAAAACTGATATTTAACCTTGATTAATATATTGCAGGCCAAACAATTTTTTTTCGACTAAACTACTCTTATAATGGTGAAAATATATTCCTCACATGTATTAATGCGTGAAGATATATGAATGTAATTTGATCATAAAAAGATTTGTTTGACCTGCAACAAATCAGTAATAAGTTAGCCGGCAATATAATTTGTTTTTAATTTTTTTGTTAATATCAACAAATTTGGTGAATTTTGACTAATGGAGAGACTATTTGTTATATGGAAGCAAACATCAGAGGTGTTAAATGTAGTTTTCAAACTACAAGAGGTTTACGTGTAATTATATTAAATTTTAAAGAAGGGAAGTTTAATTATCCTTTTTTTTTTTATTGGACTACTCTCGTATATTTCACACACTAATACTTGTGAGGAGATATGTACTTGTAATTAAATTAATTTATAAGGTAAATAGTATAATATATTCAATAGATTGCATTGTTTGGAATAGCACATCACACACTAATTGTTGGACGGAATTTATTAATAATGGATCTATTTATTGGACAGAAATGAACACCAAGAGTGGATTTGCTAATTGGACAAAATGAATACCAATAATAGCAAATGTAACTTTTTAGATCATTAATAATGTTCATGTAATTACATTGCAATATAGAGAAGAATCACACTTTAGTGAAGAATCATATAATTATCCCGTATTTGAATTTGTGTTATATTATCAATATTTATATGAGTAGAAAAGGGAGCACCACTTGCTCAATTGCTGGTCCCCCCACTCTGATATTGTGGTACGTAGTGTTGGCTGAGATCTTAATAGTGCATTACAAATTAACAGCCACCATATGTATTGCTATTTTAATATCAAGATTTTATCACAATTGAGGAATATAAAGATAAAAGCCAATGTACACTTCTCCTACTCGCCGTGGCCATCGCTGTCGATCATTGTACATGCATCAACTCAATCCAATCACATCACTATTTGTTAACGATGTGTGATCATTTTTAGGTTAGCGGATCTGAATTGATTGTAAAGTTGGTGCAAAGCTATAAATGCATGGGAATGTGTTTTGCATATTATGAATAGTTCTATGACTATATCGATATCTCAATAAATGAAATAATACATCATTATGGCAAAGAATAGAGTGATAATTAAAATAAATTTACAGAAAGTGGGATAAATTAATACCGACACGTCTAGTGAGGTTCGGGTAAATAATTTCAAATTTGTTCATGAAACTTTAATTTTAGTTTTGAAATTGTATAAGACACCATTGGTATAAACACATTAATATCTAACGGGACCAAATTCCATATTTTGGGAGTGAAAACTAACCATTGTACACAAGCGGTATCTTGCAAAATTTACGGGGTGTTGGCTAAATTTATCTAAAAAGTCTTATTTAAAATTTCAAAGCTTATTTATTCGAGTGTTTGTTATAATAAGCTCTTCATATAATAATAATGGATGAAAAAGTCGTCAAATTGTAAGAATCTAAAATCATATAAATAGATAATTTTATTTCAGGGACAAAATGCCAATTATGTGAAGGGTATAAGTGAAAATACTGACAAAATTATGAGTGATATTTTTTTACCGAATGTCAAAATTGAAGAGCTTATAAGATGTTTCGAAAAAAGTTGGTGAAAGTTAACTTTTTCTTAAAAATCCTATAAAATTCAAAATATATTATTTTAATTAAAATTTTATAAACTTCCAAAGAAAAATGTCAAATAATGTTTAAAAATTTTATAAGTTTTCAAACTTCTTATAAGATATTAAGTTTGGACAAACATCTTGAACAAAAAACAATTTGTATCTATCTCTTTGACCCTTAGGGTGAGAATTGTTGAAAAGTGAGGCCGGAAATCCAGGAAATTGGTGCAACTAGCTCGCAAGGTTCACTTCTCCATAATCACATATTAAAATAGAGACAATAATGGATTGATGACATGTTGGGTGATGTTAATTACCATGCAGGTTGTAATTAATTAAATATTAGTTTTTCACAAGCAGTTTGCATAAGCATATAAAAATTTTTTTAGTGTGAGATGATAAGCAAAAAAATTGTTAAAAGAATACATATAATTATAAATTATAATAAATATGGAAAAGTAATGTGAAAGAAAAATATAAAGTAATAGGTGATTAAGAGAAAAAAATATATAATATGAATTATTAAAAAATATTGAAATTACTAATTTGATCAAATTTTTTCAAAGGATAAAAAATAAAATAAAGGATGAATTTGAATTTTCAAAAATTGGTACGATAATTTTTTTTTTATAATATTATAAATGTTGAAATTGATGTTTTTTCTTTTCCTTAAAAAGGTCCAGATGAGTCCAATGAAGTGTTGGGTGCCTACCATTTCCAAAGCTTAATCAAGACAACAAATTGTCTTGCTTGCTCATCTCTTCTCTGATCTGGATTGCAAATTCATCTCCTTCAGTTTTAGTACAAAATGAAAACATGGGGAAGACCCTAATTGTTATGCTTTCCACCATCTACTCCACTTGGGCTTTTGACACGTGTCATGCCCCATTACCTTTTTTTTAAATAAATAAAACAGTAATTACATAATTACATCAATTTTTGAATAAATTGAGCATTAATTGAACAATACATCGATTCAATCAGTATATTAATATAACTAATTACGAATTATAAAATAACAAATTACAATAGATTCATATAAAAATGAGGCAATCATCCACACATGCAATGGGACTTGAACTTATTACTTGGGCAAAATATTTTTTTAGTCCCATAAAATAAGGGTAGAATTTTTTTAGTACTGTACCTGTGGCAGGTGACGCTTTTGGTTCCATAAAACACAAAATCATGTTATGTTATTCTCAAAAAATGTGATTTTGGGCCTTTTTAGTCCCAAAACTACGTCTTTTTAGTTTCAAATGCATTTTTAGTTCCAAAACCACAACACACAAGACTTTTGGGAACTAAAAATACGTGATTATGAGTTTTATTGGATAAAAGCGACACCTACCAAAGTTGTGGTACTAAAATGAATTATACCCTTATTTTATGGGACTAAAAAAATATTTTACCTCTATAACCTCGAACTAAATCACGAGAATCTCAACCTTAATCACAGTAATAATTAGGGATCATTGGTGTCACGCCCCATTACCTAATTAGTGGTCAATTACTTTGTAATTTTGCAATAAAGTGAGCAACTAAAGTACCCCTAAATGGTTCAATAAAGGCTTTAAAAGAGAAATAAAGAGTAGAGTGAAAAAGGAGTTTGGACCACCAAAACCGAGCAATAACAAGGAAAGATACAAATAATAATTACTGTGCTTTTCTTTGTTATTATCTCCATTTTTTATTTTTTATTTTTAAGAAACGATAATCAGATAATTATATCAATATTTTAATAAAATTGAGCATTTGAGCAATACTTCAGTTCAATTAGTACATGAAATACCCACATATCATGCAGGACTCGAAACTATGATCACTTATTTGATCGTGAAATCTCAATCTCAACCTCAACCATTAGGATAAAATATTATTAATAATAATCACTTAATTTTTTTCAATGATTATCATGTCGTAATTTTTATAAGCTTCTAGAATGCTCACTCGTATTTTAGTAATACATTAAAAAATATTACTTTAATTTTCACAGTTCGATTCGAGGACGGTATTTGTACTTATAAAACTAAAAAAGAATGTGTATTTATATTGGATAAATATGGAGAAATGAATTGAGTAATGAATGTTTAGGGCAGCTAAGATGGAACATTGGCATTCAAAAGTTTTTGGAGAAGTTGATGGCTTGGCTGCTACGTACAATTGTCTGGCAATAATCATCTTTGTTTTTTTGGTTAAAAGGTATGCAAATGCAATAACAATTATTTATTAGAAAACTTTTTACACTGACATCTTAGGCACTTTTTGGGCCATGTAGCATCAATACACCCGCGCCTACCTACGACCTAATAATCAACCACTATGGATTATTGTTGTTGTGAAAATAAGTCTTAAAAAAAAATATATATATATATTATATTTTTTTTTCATTCGAATTATATTTTTTTTAAATGTTGTTATTAATTTATCATCTTAATTTTACAAAATTTGTAAGTTATCTATCATATATGGCCATGTTTCTGTTAGAAAAAAAACATCTCATCAAATATCGTACTACCCTTAAACAATACGTGTGCATTGCATATGTTGTTTTTCCGATAGAAAATCTGACTGAAAAGTAGTTATATATGATAACTTGTAAATTTCGCAAAGTTGGGATAATAAGTTAACACGATCTATAATGTTAAGTACTTATGTTAAAATTTACTAAGTTGCCCTAGAATTATATAATTGTGCTAAAGGAAAAGACAGGGAGAAACCTGAGTCAAGAGTTGAGCGGTAATCAAACAATCGAAACAACTTTTTTGAAGCCAAACGTTCAATAACACTTATTTTAAATTTTTCTAAGGAATAATTACATATTTCTTTTCCGAGCTTTGGTTGAATTGTATGTAGATATTTTATAGTTAGAAAAATTACATCTCGTACTTCTGATGGTTATTTTTGTTTAATAAATAGATCCCTCTATTTTAATCAAAATTTACCAAATTTACTGATGCATATTAGCAATGGATGATAGAATTTTATTGAAATGAATGCTCGTCTGTGATGATAGGACTCGTTATTGTCACGAGTCTGAATAATCATATCTCTTCTATTTATACTTTTTATTTTGATTTGTATTGCAAATTGAATCAACATAGAGTTTCTAAAGATTATTAAAAAAGTTACATATATTTCTTACTATTGATTATTAAATACATTAAAATATGTAATTTTCATTTAATTGATTATTATGGTTACAGGTAATATAGTTTAGCTTGTCATTAACTAATTAATTAATTAATTAATTAATTGCAGTAGATTAGTTCGTGTCGTGTCTGCCCACTAACTATAAATAGACGTACGGAATTTCAAATTCAAAGTCAACGTTTTTATGTAAATTAAATTACTAAGTCTAATTTTATGACTTATAATTAAGTATTGTAAAGAATACAATTAAAAGTATAATATTAATTATATTTTTTATATAATTGATTTGTTTTAATTTTTATTAATTACGAATATCTCCCTATAGTTTAAAAAATTAGAAATACACTATTATATTTGATAAAACATGTAATCTTTGGTTGCAGATCTGGAATTGACAATTTTGTCTTATTATATGTGAGTGTGTCTGTGCATTTAAATTGAACTAGGCAAATAAATTTTTTTAGAAAATACTATCCACTTAGTTCATAAAAATATTTTTAGATTTTTAGTAAAAAATAAATAAAAAATTACAATTTATAGTCAACACTAGCTCAACAAGAACATTTTTGTTAGTTCACCATAAAAATGAATGGAACCAAACTGAGATAAATGAATTGGGCTAATTGTTTGATGGGTGTTAAAACCAGAAAGTACTGATAATTTTTCAGACGAGAGGGCATTTATAATTATATCAAACCTCGTAACAACTCATTACAACTTATACACTTAATTTAAAAATAGGAATATGGTTGTATCATATAAATTCGCATGGTAATATGATAATTTATCTTTTCTGCTAATTATTTTATTATAATTTTTATTTTAATTATAATAATTAATCATAATAAAAAATTAATTTTTTTTAATTTTGGTGACAAATGATCATAATTGAAAATAGATTAATTTTATAAAAAAATTAAAAAAAAAAGACCACCATCTTTTTTCACGTAAAAAAAACTATTGTGACTTTTGACACTAATGATAATTTATTTTTTCTTACTATAGTTTTTATTTCTTTAATTTTCATGTGAAGGCTGATTTTTTAATCTTTCTATTAAGGAGTAATTGAGAATGAGTTGGAAAAGCAACAAATGCTAATTTGGGAAAATATTAAATTAACTCCACGGTAAGTTATATTATATATATTTCTATTTTAATTATTATTAATCTATTTAATTTTGTGGCCGTGGATTGCACTATCCTCCAAAACCTTTTTAACTAATCAATAATTGTCATCTTGCGACGCGTGTCCACTGAAATATACTTTTCTTTACTATTTTTTTTTTGTGAAAATTACCTTTTTTCTAATTTTATTATTAGGGTACTAATTGAGAATGAGTCGAGAAAGCAACAATTGCACCAAAGTTGCACTAAAACAAACAATTGGCATAAAGTGTTATTATTATTATTTTATATAAAATATTGATTAATTAAACAAATTAAAAAATAAATTCACAAGAAACATACAAATAATAAATTACCATCAAAACGGATTGTACATGCACTTATGAAATATTTTTAATTAATAAATAATTACTATTAGGGTGGAACGATAATGTCAACTAAAGTACATCAATACCCATATATTGATGAGACTCAAATCCATGACTTCTTGATCAAATTTATGGAACTCAAATATACAATCTGTTAATTATAATGTATTAATTTGGATTACATGTATTTTTTGGGTGAGAATGATGATTTTCAACGAAAATAAATAAAAATAAAAATTAAAAAGACACAATCAAAATATTACCCTAAAAAGTTAAAAGATGAAAATGTTAATCCACTTAAATTAGAGAACCAAAAATGCATTTAATCCTAATTTTACTATTTCAGTAATTTTTTTTTTCATTGGCAATTAAAAAACAATCAATTAATTATGCACACGAGTGAAAAGGAAAAACACTAACATAAAACAAATATTTTATTGGGCACTAAAAATTTGGGATCTCTATTATACATACGCCTTCTTGGGCTCTCCCTCTCTCCCCCCTCTCCCTCTCTCTCTCTCTCTCCTCTCTCTCTCTCTCTCTCTCGCTCGCTCTCGGCGGCTGCTGTTTGAAATCGTACCGACACTTTTGGTATTTGTTCTCCTTCTTGTTACGGCTGTGGTCTCTTTAATTTCCTTCTAAGCTTGGTACCATTTCTTAATTTTCCACACACTTTCAAAATACATGTTTTTTCATAATATATACATATATGTATATATATATATATATTCACTCTTCTCTTTATCTTCTTCTTTTCCTTTCTTGTGTTGATTCACCCCATTTGTGAGTATATATATATATATATATGTGTGTGTGTGTGTGTGTGTATTTTTATATTCAGACACTGTTAGGGCTTGTAGCTAGGTAGATCAAAATCGTTAAAGCGAGAATTATGGCACGCAGGTCCAGAAGAAAAAACGTTCTTTTTCTTGAACCTGAAAAATGTCGACCATGCATAGTGTATTCTTCAAAGAACAAGAAGGGATTGCCCTGAATGACAGTAACGCGCCACCGTCGGAAGTCGCGTGTTGGAATCTTGGGCTGGGATCTCAGCCAGCAGCGGCGGCGGGGGGGGCTTATAGTTACGGCGATGCTTTTATCCAGTCAAAGCTTGCAGCAGCTGTGCTGGAACTTTCTGCTGGTGGGAATCAGTTCAATGTGGGAAAGGTTTCTGAAGATCTGCAAGCCCTGGGAAAGGGAGATTCTACTCACTTCACTCTTTTCTCTGGTAATACTTTCTCAAACTATATACACAACTCTTAATTTATTTATTTATTTATATTCCTTTTTTTGGTTGGAAAAAAAAGCCTTTTATGTCTTTTTTCTATTTTATTTTGGAGAATAATGGTCACTAACAATTAGGTATATGAATAAATAAACAAATAGTGTTTTCAGAAATTTTTTTATTCAAATTAGGTTTTGTAAAATTCAACCATCACACAATAAATATAATACACTTGTCAAATAATTAATCGTCACTTTTCTTAAACTATACATTAATCACATAACAAATATATTAGAAACTTGTCATGTTTGGTCACATGAAATTTGAATTTGAATTTGAATTTTCCTTTTTTTCCCACTAAGTTTTGTTATGGAGAGAGCTAGAGTTTGGCCACAAGGGTTCCCCCTCCCCCCCTTCCTTTAAGATAAATTGTTTATCTTGTTAAGAATTATGCAATTAAAGGTGGATTTATGCATCGACCAACCCTAGATATATATTAAGTTCTTTTATTTTGAAATGAGATATAGTCATTTTGTGTCACTTTTTACTTGGAAAATATTTATGTAAAGTAGGTTTGATCAGATCAAATTAATTTCATATCAAGTTTACGTATACTTATCATATATTTGTCATTTTTTTGAAATTCTTTCTTTTTTTACATTAATTGTTTCACTTACCATATGATTACTTCAAATTTGATCAAATTAGATGCAGACTAAAATGATTCAACTGTTAAATGCTTATGTGATTGGGTGGTGTCCAATCTGATCGATTGGCACAAAAATTTCATACATTACAAATCATTATATATATAAAAGTACTCTTTGCATCCCATTCCATTTCTTTTGGCTACGTTTTGTGGTTGGCTTGGAATTTCTTGTAGTTGCTGAAATTTGAATCACCAAATTCACAGCTTGACAATCACTTGAATTTTTTATTACTATGTAGGAAAAGTTTTGTTGAAATTAAATTCGATGAAACTGAACTAATCACGTAAAAGTGTAATAAATTATTCTCCGTGAGCCGTACGTACATGTTGAATAACAAAAATACCTGCAACATATTAAATTTAAATAGCAAAAGAGAACGTGATGCGAATAGTAGGTCAAGTCCCTGTCTTATGCATTAAGTTTTAATTTTTCGATTGCAAAATAAGATGCAAAAAACACACATAAATATATTTTTGATTGAACTATATATTTGCTCTTTTTGTACATTTTATGTGGTATAAACTGAAAGGTTTTCACTCTAATTCTACGCACAATATTTTGTACTTCATATTGCTTGGAATCGATAATTTCGTATGATACGTTCTATATATAAGACATCATATGGATGATAAAAAGTGAATGGTAGAAAAATCTCAATGGAAATTTTGTGATACTTAAATATATATTTGATACTTTAATTCAGAACATTTCATTTTCAAAGAAAAATTTTATTACACTGAGAGTTAATAAATTAAATGATAAGATATACTTGATATAAGGTTTAGGATGCATATTTACACCTTAAAATTTTTTATCCAGATCAGATTTGGTCGAATCAAACCAATCACAAAGCGAGTATGATATGCTTATTATGTGATTGGTCACTTTCTTAAACTGTACACCAATTAAACTACGGTGTTGGTCCGATCCAACATATAATTACCTTATTCGTGGTGATGTGTTCCAAGAATTTGTTATTTCTTGGGAAATGAATCCCACCAAAAAAAAAAAAGCATGTTATAAACACTACTTTGAGTATAATTTCAAAATTTAATCCTTTTGAGTGAAAAGTTCTTAAAACCATGCAGTAATGAAAAAAGAATTCTTGATTATTAACCAATATTATTTTACTTTCATGCATACTTTTTATCCTATTTGTGATCGAATGTGTATGTTAATCCTATTATGTCGAATTTATAGCTAGCTATTAATTTATTCTTTACGGACAGTGAGAGAGCCTGTACTTCGTACCATAATTTAGAAAAGTGACTAGTAGTAGTGTCAGATATGATTGGTTTGATTAATCAAAGCTGATTACATTAAAAATATTTCACTTTGAATTTACGATGAATCACATCTTGCCAAACTACGTACGACATGAATTTTTTGCATGTATGTTTATGCTCAAAACTAAGATTTAGGACGCCGGTTAACACACATATTAAACAGATTATGATTTAGGTGATTCCAGAATTGCTGAAAACGGGGCCAAAAATCTGCAGACTCTCTCCTCATTCCAACCCTATCCCACCATGGACTATCAAGTCCCTTTCAAGCTTGGATTCGGCCAACCAATGGTAAAACACTCTTCACATATTCCGTAAGAAAAATGCAATTTTAGTCCTACAATTTAGGGGGTGTGATATTTTTTAATTGATTTGCACAATTTAACCTTATAATTTTAAAATTTTGATAATTTTAATCATTTTTTTGGCGAAAATTGCATGTGATATACACATGATGCAATAAAATTGGGATTACGATGGAAAAGGACTAAACTCTCCAAATATTTAAAGTTACATGCATGGCTAAATTGAAAAAAGTCGTGCAGGATAAAAATATTACTACTAAATTACAGGACTAAAATTGCATGTTTTTCGTGTATTCCAATGATGAACATGATCCTTCACCTATACTAGATGCAATCTGTTTCTTGAAATTGCACAGATTTGTGGACAATATCCTTATGCAGAGCATTGCTATGGCCTCTATTCAACTTACGGAACTCAAATTGCGGTTTGTGCTTATCTTCCTCTTCTTCTGCTTAAAATGTGTGATTCATTATAACTAGTGAATCAAAAACAGGGAGTTTCCTCTCTCAATAATGTCTTTCCAGGGCCGGATGATGCTACCGTTGAACATGGCTAGCGATGGTGCCCCGATTTTCGTTAATGCCAAGCAGTACAATGCTATCATGAGGCGCAGAAAGGCGCGTGCAAAGGCAGAATTACAGAACAAACTGCTCAAACGTCGCAAGGTAGAGCGAATACGGCTGAACATGATGCATCTGATTGATTTACATGCAATTTTGATTATATTTCTTCTTATGCTCCTCAGCCGTATCTGCACCTGTCGCGCCATCTCCATGCAATGAGGCGTCCTAGAGGCAGTGGCGGCCGGTTCCTCAACACGAAGACGATCATGAAACGAACTGATAAGGAAGAGAAGCAGCAGCCACAACGAACTGAGTCACAGATATTTGAAGTGCTGCAATCTGATGGAGCTGGGATTAATTCAAAGGGGCTGGCGAATGTGATCAGTGGATGCATTAGTCCAGCCGGCTCTGAGGTGACCAGTCAGCTGTTCTCCACTGCAACCATGATCCGCCGGTTTCAGATTAATCATCTGAACGCGTCGTTTCAGCCCGTCCGGGATTTGGCGAATACCGGGCTTGGGATCACTCTGGATGCTGGCAATTACCTGAAAGTCTGATGACGGCAACTGGTGGGGTTGGTATCCTGTGTTGTTGGCACCACCCCATCAGGCGATCTCTTCGGGGCAATTCATTCTTGGCTAATGATCTCCAACGACCTACAACTCGTTGAAGGTCGAAAAACGATACGTATGTAGACGTATAGATATACGTATACATATGTATCCATTGGCATGTTTGCGATTAGGTACTTTGTGTATGGCCTAATGCAGTCGACGCCAACTGTGAAGAATTCTCTAGTGAGTATCATGATGTGGTGTGTTTTTGTTCTGCATAATAATGTCTGAAGAAGTTGGATTCCTGATTCCAGTTTGTGATGTTGCGCTTGTTGAAATATGGAAAGGTGGTGATGTCTTCAGCTGTGAGCATTCTTCAGCTCGTGTTATATATGGAGTGACATGTCTTAGAGTCGTGTATTCAATGTGAGTAACATGTCCTGAAGTCGTGTAGAAAACGTGTGCGTTTTAGGGATTCAGTAATGGAGATTGGATAATCTTGAGGTTCTTGTATAAGAATGTCTCTAGTAATTATTGAATAATATTCTCTACTTTGTTTCGTAGTTATAAGTGAAACAATGCGCTCTCATTTTTCATCTTAAAAACTTTTCGTTACAATATTTCATTTTCTTAAATTATGAACAAAACGAAGGCGGAAATACATACACTGGGGTCTTCTCAGGAAGGCCCGAGATGAGTTAGGCATCTTATGGGCAGTGCGCTATTGAGGCCCAATAATATGCCCTTACGTATTTGTAATGGGCCTTATAGGTGGAAACGGTAAACTAAGCCCAATAATTTTACTGAGGCCCGCCTTCGACTCAGTAACATGCGACAAAAATAAACGTGGCTAGTTTAATAGCAACTATTGTGCCCAACGACGTCTCATTGATTGGCAAAACTCGCACTTTAAATGTCGCACCTTCTACTTCATAACCCCTTGCGCCATTACTGTTTCTCCCCACTCGCTCAGTTTCGCCTTCCGCTCACATCCTTCGTGCACCTTCAGTTTATCGGCAATCGGAGCTTGTTTAAAAGAAATTTTTGTCGGATCTCGACCTCAACATCCATGTCTAACCGCCCCAATTATCAAGGAGGCCGTCGCGGCGGCGGAGGCCGCGGAGGGGGACGCGGCGGCGGCAGAGGTGGAGGTCGTGGAGGCGGAGAGCAGCGCTGGTGGGATCCTGTTTGGAGAGCCGAACGTCTGCGGCAGAAAGCGGCTGAGGTACTCTTTGAATTTCTTGTTTGTGAAAAGCTGCAACCTTGGTAGTTTGTTGATTTTGGAAGAGAGAGAGACAGAAGTTTCTCCAAGCTTTATTTTAAAAATAGGGTGTAGATTGTGAGTAGGAGCGATTTTTGATACAAGAGAAGCAAGATATTTTATTTGAAGGATGGAGTTGTTTACTTACGGAGAAAGGTAAAGATTTATGCATGAAATGCTTCTGGAGAACCTGGTAGGGAGAGAAAGAAGTAAAGAACATTTGATTCGTCTCGTTAAAACAATTTACTATTTTTGAAGCTGGAATTGCATTCTGTTGGTGTCTATTGAAACGAAGTATCAAGAGCAATGTCAAGGCTGGCTGCTTGAAACCAACGAAGTAGAATTCCTCTACAAGTCCTATAGCTCAGAAGAAGTTATAATGTTCAACTATCTAATATACATCTGAAAAAAATTATGCTTGTCCAATTCGGCATATCATGAAACTTTTTGCTTGTCTGTAGATTGAGGTGATGGACCAGAATGAATGGTGGGGAAAAATGGAACAAATGAAGAGAGGAGGGGAGCAGGAGCTGATCATAAAGCGAAACTTCAGTAGAGATGATCAGCAAATCTTGGCTGATATGGCTTATCAGCTGGGTTTATACTTGTAAGTTTCTTTATCTCCTAGATACTGTTCTAATTTCAGTGAAGAATTGTGGTAACTACATGTCTCTTACAATCATTTTGTGCTCTGACCATCATCTTCTAAATTTTGTGGTTACACAAAACTTTGACAACATTAATTGTCTTGCTGCCTCAGCAGGATGTTTCGGACAATGGAATTGATTCAGTTTGAACTTTTGGTTAAACTAATTTGAAAGCAGATATTGGATATAGGAATGTTTTCAAGTGTTTGCGTTTAGATCTGATTAATTAAATTTAGTTCAATGGTTTATGCTGTTTCGGCACATGCATAAGCATAATAAAATAACAAGGAATTAAAAAGTTGCCTTTTTAGAATAACATGCTTTGGCACTTGGCAGTTAATTATATAGATAGAAGTTGCACAGCATAATTTGCAAATTCAAATCAAGCATTTACAGACATGTGCTTTATCAATTAGTTTGATGTGGTAAGATATAAAGTTTAAATCAACCACTCATATCAATGTGCTTGGCCAGTTGATTTGTACGGATATATATAGAACAATGCTTCTTGTTGAAGAATTTGTTCATTCAATCTTGTACTTGGAGAATGTCTTTGTTTCTTATGAAAGCAGCTATTATGTATTCTTTCCTGACAATATGATCATATGGTTGTTTATTTGTGGAAAGAAAGCCATGCATATAATAAGGGGAAGGCGCTGGTTGTGAGCAAAGTTCCATTGCCTAATTATCGTGCAGATCTTGATGAAAGGCATGGGTCCATGCAGAAAGAGGTACTTTGCGCTACTATTAGATTAGAGGGAAAAAATTAAGTATGTCAGTTTGGTTATGTTGCTTATGGCATTATGTGAGTTCTCCTTTTGGACAATATTTCAGATCAAAATGTCCACGGAGATTGAGAAAAGAGTTGGAAATTTATTGAACAGTTCCAATGGGACATCATCTGTCGAGACTGGCTCTTCTAGGTCCTCTGAGACTGAAGCATTACAATCCAAACCAGTTGAAATCGGCAGAGGGGCATCGCTATTGGAGATAGATACTGCATCCGAAGGACTTAATATGGAACTGAAACAAAAACAGGAAAAGATGAGGGTATATGACCGGATCTCAGGAAATTCTCTGGTTGTTTTCTGGAAATACTCATGAAATACTTGGCTTCTTGACTTGTAGGAAACTGATAATGTAAAGGCAATGCTAGAATTTAGAGAAAAGCTGCCAGCATTTAAACTGAAATCAGAATTCTTGAAAGCTGTAGCAGCAAATCAGGTATGAACTGTGATATTTTATTCTTTATTATTCATTATTTTAT
>NC_026149.1:2542307-2582380 GCF_000512975.1 Sesamum indicum | reverse complement strand
TAGTATTCAATGCTGCTAAATGGCAGCCTTTTCTCCCTTTTTACTACAGTTTCTTCTTTTCCTCAATTTCTTTCCATTTCCTTCTTAATTTTCTTCTTCTGCACCATATTTTCCTTCCCTGCTTCCTTTTCCTTATTTCTTCTTCATGTTTTCTGAAAAGATGATTTAAATTTTCTGAAATTCAAGATTATACTGAGTTGATTGCTGAAAATTTTTAAAACTGTAAATATGCTTAGTATTTTCTACAATTAGGTGCTAAAGATTATGTGTTTTTGTGCAACATTTTTCGTAGAAATTTTATCTAAAATTACACTTATGCACCTTATCTGATGAGGTGCATACCTTGCGCCCTGAGGTGCTTTGTCATTTAACAACTATAAATCATTTCAATGCTTTCTTTAGCCCTTCTAGAAAACATTGTGTCAAGGGAGTATATTTTTAATTTAATCTTCTTATGTAATGTTCTGAACAATGAAAATTAGTTCAAGTTTCTATGTAACGATTTTGCAAGGATTACTGATTTCTCTTTTTGTTTCTATTGATAATACAGGTTCTTGTAGTTTCAGGAGAGACTGGTTGTGGTAAAACTACCCAGCTTCCTCAGTTTATACTGGAAAACGAGATATCATCTCTACGAGGTGCTAGTTGTAGTATAATATGCACACAACCTCGTAGAATATCAGCTATATCAGTAGCAGCTCGAATATCCTCTGAAAGAGGAGAGAAGCTGGGTGAAACTGTAGGTTATCAGATTCGTTTAGAATCAAAGCGCTCTGCTCAAACAAGATTGCTGTTTTGCACAACTGGGGTGTTACTCCGGCAGCTGGTATTATGTTTTTACCTTGCATTTCATTTTTGTTGTTGATATTTGTACTTTGTTCATAAGAAATGCTGAAAAACTCTAGAAAGCTTGAGGTGCCTTTTCTGGTAGATGAAGTTCACAAAAGAGGCATAAATGAAGACTTCTCAAAAGTTCTGTAGAACAGAAAAGTTCTGTGGTTGTTTTCTTTTCCTTTTGAAATTTAGGGTTTTACTTCTTTTTCCTTCCTGCTTACAGGTGCAGGACCCAGATTTAACAGGAATCACTCACTTGCTGGTAGATGAAATTCATGAAAGAGGCATGAATGAGGACTTCCTGCTAATAATATTGCATGACCTCCTTCCTCGCCGTCCTGACCTGCGTCTTATCCTTATGAGTGCCACTATCAATGCTGACTTATTCTCCAAATACTTTGGAAATGCTCCAACAATTCATATACCTGTATGGAATCTTATGCATAATCTCATCGGTGTCCAGTGTTTTCATCAAGATGTATTCTTTCTCACACAGTATCTGGGCATGATTTTGCTCGCAGGGATTCACATTTCCAGTGAAAGAATTTTATTTAGAAAATGTCTTGGAGAAAACACGCTACAATATCCAATCAGAGTTTGAGAATTTTCGAGGAAATTCAAGAAGAGGACGGCGACAGCAGGAGTCTAGAAAAGATCCTTTGACAGAATTATTTGAGGTATGGTTGTCATTATTAGTTCTTTCAATCTTCATTTTTCTTGTGATTGAATTGATTAATCTTACTGGATATCAGATTGCTTTTTATGGTTTCATCTGATTATATTTTTTAATTTGTTAGCATCTTGTTCTACTTTTGTTCTTGAGCCTAAGAAGCCATCTTCAAGCATATTTTATGTTATAATTAACATAGAACGGTTAAGGGTTCTTCAAGCTCAAGAAGCTCATGTTGATGCTATTGAATTGACATGTCAGGTCATAATCTTCCGAGCTTCCTATTCTATTTATGCATAAAAGTAAACTTAATGGTTATGATCAAAAGTCAATTTCTTTAATTTTCAGATGGTGTATGCATGTGACGGTTACTTGAAGTTGTAGGATGAAGAGGCTGATGCTTGTTGACATGAAAGAGATGAATGGATTGATAGTTATCTATACATGTTGGATATGAAAAAAGAATGTCCCACAGATGATGTGGTTAACAGAAGGAGGATATCAATGTAACTAAATAACTATTAATCAAAGTCTATTATAATAGCGGCAAGTAAAAGTATCTTTTGGTTTAAGGGATCAAGGAATGCAAAGTATTGATGGAGGGAAGGGGAAATATGGCAGTAGTTCGATCATGCTCTAAAATCTAAATTTTTGGGACACTAGAGCTCACCTGGAAACCGAGCCAGTTAGCAAATTAAAAAATAATAACAAAAAGTTATCAGTCTTGCATTTGTGGAGTGTGGACCATTAAATATATATTTGTTTATATTCATAAGATGTCTCGCATTTCATTCATTTTTCTCTGGCATATTCCTATACTATACGTGAAATTATCAGTCAGTTTGACTCTGACATGCAAGAGGAACTTTATAATTTTTCTATAGAAAGTTTCCGGTTAGTGTCTACGAGCACCCTTTTTGACACTTTTCATTTTATATAATCTAAAAGTTGTGTTTAGCCTATGCTGGTTCCTGCTAGTATGGCAGTCCCTCTCCCATGTTCATGTAAACATTGCATATAACTGAAGATCCATGAGTTGTCATGCTCGCTCCATGTTTATTCTAGATTTTCTACATTTCACCAGATTCTTGATCTTTTCTTCTGTTCAGGATGCTGACATTGATGCCCTCTTCAAGGGATACAGCACAAGCACCAGGCGATCTCTTGAGGCTTGGTCTGGTTCTCAGCTGGATTTGGGCCTTGTACGTATCTGCAGAGTTTTATAATTATTATAAGAAAAGCTTTCAGAGGCTTATTTTCCTATCTAATTGCTTTTTCCTTGAAGGTGGAATCAACAGTTGAGTATATATGTCGACATGAAGGTAGTGGAGCAATTCTTGTTTTCCTTACTGGTTGGGATGATATTTCAAAGCTTCATGATAAACTCAAAGTAAACAATTTCCTCGGAGACACAAATAAGTTTTTAGTTCTTCCTCTCCACGGTTCAATGCCCACAATCAACCAGCGGGAAATTTTTGATCGTCCACCGCCCAATGTTAGGTAAGCATCTATATTTTTTATTTTTTCTAATATATGTTATACAGAAAGAAGCATTAGGGTAAATGTAGGTCTTCAATGCTGCAGCATGGTTGACCTTGGGTTCCCCAGTATGCCCTAGAAACTCACTTGAGAATCTTCTATGCTGGTGGAGATAATTTCCTTCCTGCATGATACAAACAGAATGGTTAACTGTTAGTTGTTTCTACTTTCCACCTGCTGTCTCATGTGATGCATGGGTGATTATCGCCATCGGTTTGAATTTGTTATCTATTGTAGTATTACAGGTTGGCTGTTGTCAAACATCTCACCACATAATTTGGTGAGAAATATAGTTTCAAACTGATTTGGGTGGTGTTGCCAGTACTTGGTTTGTTTCATAAAAAAGAAACTTTTAGGGATTAATTGGTTTCTTATTCATTTTCTTCAGTTTCTATCCTGATAACTGACAGCTTTGATGCTATTCTGCAGAAAGATTGTGCTAGCAACCAACATTGCTGAGAGCAGTATTACCATAGATGACGTTGTGTATGTTGTAGACTGTGGAAAGGCAAAGGAGACTAGTTATGATGCTCTTAATAAGCTGGCTTGCCTTTTACCTTCATGGATTTCTAAGGCATCAGCACACCAGGTATTTGTATTTATTTGATTATCTTGTGTATATCACAGTTCCACTCTGAAATTTTTCTTTGCAAGTAACATGAACCTTGCTTTCATCGACTTGCCACATTTTTCCTTCATGCTATCTTCTGGGTAATTGTAGAGGCGTGGTCGGGCTGGTCGCGTGCAACCAGGAGTGTGCTATAGACTATATCCCAAAATGATCCATGATGCTATGCCCCAGTATCAACTGCCTGAAATGCTTCGAACACCTCTGCAAGAGCTATGTCTGCATATCAAGAGTTTGCAGCTTGGAGCAATTAGTATGTTTTTGGCCAAGGCACTTCAACCACCTGATCCTCTCTCTGTTGAAAATGCCATTGAGCTTCTCAAAACAATTGGTGCTCTAGATGATAGAGAAGAGCTCACTCCTCTTGGTGTGTGGTATTTCATGTCTGTTGTCTCCTTTCAGTTTCTGGATCAAACTTTTTTTCTGAAAAAATAATAACTACTATCACTTACTAGGACGACATCTTTGCACTTTGCCTTTGGACCCAAATATTGGAAAGATGCTTCTCATGGGTTCCATCTTCCAGTGCCTTAACCCTGCACTAACAATAGCTGCTGCTCTTGCTCATCGGGACCCATTTGTCCTTCCACTAAATAGGAAAGAGGAAGCAGATGCTGCAAAGAGATCCTTTGCTGGTGATTCGTGCAGGTTAGGCTACAGAAAAATCCACATTTACTTTGATCTAATAACATGACCACTTGCTTCAGATAAATACATTGGCATTATTGGTTATGATTCTCTGCTAATGCGAGAATTTTCTTGTCTTGGAAACAGCGATCACATTGCACTTCTTAAAGCATTTGAAGGATGGAAAGATGCTAAACGAAATAGAAAGGATAGAACTTTCTGTTGGGAGAATTTTCTGTCACCAGTAACCATGCAAATGATGGAAGATATGAGAAATCAGTTTCTAGATTTACTGTCAGGCATTGGTTTTGTAGATAAATCACAAGGTCCCAAGGTAAGCATCTGACTTTGCTAATCTCCTATTTGCATTTGGATATTCACTTTATAAACCAAATTTCAAATAATAAGAAGAAATAGTTCTTATAATGATCCTTTAAAAATTACTATCACCTGCTCATTCACATGATTCATTGAGTTCATATCTTATTCTGCAGGCATATAACCAATACAGTGATGATTTGGAGATGGTATGTGCCATACTTTGTGCTGGACTTTACCCAAATGTTGTGCAGTGCAAAAGACGAGGAAAGCGAACAGCATTCTACACTAAAGAAGTTGGGAAAGTTGACATTCATCCAGCTTCAGTCAATGCTGGCGTTCATCTTTTCCCTCTTCCATACATGGTCTACAGTGAAAAGGTCAAAACCAGTAGCATATACATAAGAGATTCCACCAATATATCAGATTATGCTCTATTGATGTTTGGTGGTAATCTTATTCCTAGCAAAAGTGGAGATGGCATTGAAATGCTTGGTGGATACCTTCACTTTTCTGCATCAAAGACTGTATTGGACTTGATACGGGTAAATTTTGGACACCCCCCCGCCCCCTGTGATGTACCATGACAGTGTTTATTTCTGAATTTTCTTCTATTTATTTCCATGTATGAGCTTAAATTTTCCTAAAAACAATATATATTGAGACTGAGAGAATTGTTTCAACAAGTAAAAAGGAGATGAAGAGAAGAGCATATAGCATGTGTATAGCTGGAAGCTTATAATTTGTTTTTTTTATTATTACTTTGCAGAAATTGCGTGGAGAGCTTGACAAGCTTCTATCAAGGAAGATTGAGGAGCCAGGCCTGGATATTACAGTGGAGGGAAAGGGTGTTGTTGCTGCTGTAGTCGAGTTGCTGCACAGTCAAGATGTGCATTATAGGTGACTTCACATCCTTACATCACTGCCGGTTAATGTGTATGACCATTAGAATATTCATACCATTAGATCGGACACTGTGATGCAAATTTTGAGTTATATGTGGTTCTTCAAACAATTACTCAGTGCACAACAGGAAACTAGAGGCGTTTAGCTACTAGGCATATTTCTGTAACGGGAAAAAGTCAGTTGCAAGTATATTGATGTATTCATTAACATTGTGATATTGAGTGATTCCATCCAATGAAGGAAGGATGCAAAAATTGAAGATGCTGTTTTCTGGTACTATTTTCGATTTTTGTCCCATAATCCCTCTAGACATTATAACATCTTTTACTAAGTTACATTGACAATTATGCGATGAGGAATTCCTGGGTTTTCCCAGTCTCTTTGGTCTCTAGTTGAGTTTTTCCTCAGAAGAACTTTTCCTGCCGCCCCCCACCCCCGCCGATTGGCCTACTTCGTCAGAATTCATATAGTATTTGTATTTCCAGAAATTGTCCAAATCATCGATGATCCAGTGGGTGTTGATGAAGCTGGATCCTTTCTTTCCGTTGAATTCGATCTCGACGCCATTTGTATTTCCTATGTAAGTTGGGATAGTCTCCAAGAACTTTGACAAAATGCAACATTTGGGATGCCTCACCTAAATGATGTCGTTAATCAAGGTTTTTATGGGATTACATGTCTAATTTTCATAAGCTGAAGTCGCTGTCTACTGTCGTCATCGTCTTTCGTGTTAAGCGATCCAAAGCTTCCGTATCAAATGATACAATGCAGAATAACAAATATTTAAGTATTTATATGTCAAGTATTGCATTTCGAAAATATTGGTTGAAAGTTAATGGTCGTGTAAAAAACATTTCATTTTAGAAAATAGTGTGTTATTATGGGATACTTGGAACTTAAATTATATTTAAAATGTTTTTTCCTTTCTTCTTTTTTATGTTTGGAAAATAGGTAATCTTAAGATTTTAAGAGTTTTAAATAGGTTTTGATTTTATATTTTATAGGAAAAATACAATTTTGATCCAATTTTATAAGGGCAGTAGTAATTTTGGTCCAAGATTATTCCAAAATAGCATTTAAGGCCTGTAATTTTCAAAAGGTCGCAATTTAGGCCAATTTGGTAGTTTTGGGATGGTCCTAGACTGAAAGTGTCACCACTCGTAACAAATTGGACCAAAATTACATTTTTTCCCATTTTATATTAATGCAAGATAAAATAGTGGTAAGTTATTTTTGTTTTGTTTTGAGAAAATACCATTAAGTTAAATGCACTAAATGCTATGTTTTGTGAAGATGGTGATAAACATTTCAAATGTTTTTTTACTGTCTTTTAGATAGGGAAGAAATGAAAACAAACTTAACCTAAGACGGGAAATTCTGACCTCATTAGGTTTGATCGAATTTAAAATAATTATATGATAAATATAATATATTTGAGGTGTGATTGGTATATAGTTCAGAAAAATTAATCAATCACATGATAAATACATCACATTTGCTTTGTGATTGATTTTTATTCGGCTAAATCTGATTTGCGTAAAAATTTCCACCTATAACTCTGCACAGGGCAACAATTTCCTTACCCAAAACAAGAAACTTAAAGGACAAAAAGAGCAAATAAACCAGGTGGAAAATATATTTCCATTCTAATGTTCGATTTATATCTTAGAGTACATTTGGATTTGATGGAAGGATTTAGAGAAAGAATTTAAAATGACGGGAATTGAGAAGAATATAAAATTCATCCAGAACAAAACATAGTTCCGAATTAAAATGAAAGGACTAAAAATCCTTTAAATTTAGACTTGTTCAAACAAATTTAAAAAATTTGTTATTAAGGATTTGAAATCTATAATTTTTAAGTCCGTCAATTCAAATGCAATCTAAGGAAAATTCTTGCTCGAATCAAACCAATTACAGAGTAAGTATATCCCATTTACTATTTGATTGATTATTTTTTCTAAATTATACACTAATTACACAACAAGTGTATTGCAATTATTATATAATTAATTCAAATTCGTCTAAATCGAACCCGAGCTAGAATTTTCCTGGAACGTTAATGCTTCTAATGCACGTAGTCGTCGAACAATTAATACAGCATGCAAGTTGATGTAGAGGACTTGATCGCAATTGGGAGCAGAATCCGAAAAGGTCAATCAAGTTGATGGCTTTGGCTCCAATTTTATCTTTATTAGTAGAAGTTGAGTCATAGGAGAAGGAGACCGGTAACATTATATTTTATATCAAAATATAAAGTGACCAAATCCCTATTCTGACAGTTGAATTATCAAATTTTCCCAACATTTCCTCTTAAAAAATAGCTCAAGTGATTGAAAAATTACTGAGTCTCTATTCTAGAGAGACAATTTAGGGTAGCTGAAACAGGTTCCAAATTATCCGACGGATTTCTTCGTTACGCCCTCACATATATAAACGAGCTAGTCATCATGACACGTAGGACTTCTATGATAACATGAGTAAAATTGGACGATAAATATGATAGTACAGCAGTTAAAATATGACACGGACCAATTGAAATAAATAAGTAATTGTACTTTGTCAAGCTTTAGCCACTTTTTTTTAGTAATAACGGTAAATAAATTATAGTAACTCAACTCGATACTAAATAATACTTTAATTCAACTAATACATTAATATGAATAAAAATGATAAATAAATTACAATAACTCACTTAATATCCACACGTCTAGTGGGATTTGCGCGAATTCATGATATCGATCTTGTCATAAATATTTTAACTACTAAACTAAAACATCATGCATCAAGCCTTAGCCATTTCGTAATTTCTAATTTGATTCTCCCAATAGAAGAATTCAGGTTCTTCATAAAATTCAATTTCAATATTCATTAAATAAAGAAAATTCGGTGGATATAAAAACCCTTCTTCCGGCCGACCATAAGCAAATTATAAACGGTCAACCGGACTACAATGCATGGGACGTTTCGTGTTTTAACGTTGGAACAGTCATAATATTATAATAATGTAATATTAATGCCCACCTGGATCTGGACATCTTCCAAGAGGATAGATGGCTGTCCTAAGATGATCGAGAAAAAAGGAAGACATCTTCAGAAAACTAATCAATGCAGTAGAGTGTAGACAGCTGACTTTCCAATTAATAATGTATTGTTCTATTCAAACTGCTAAAATTACATATGTATATTATTAGACGAAGTCGGGAAGTTCATATATATATATATATAAGAATACTCTTTATGTGTAATCCAGTGTAGAAAGATTAATATGTATTTATGATAAGTGATGAACATGCATTTTTGGTTGTGTAACTTGATTTCTTTTGACTTATGATTGATTTGTTTGGTGGGGTGAAAATTATGCCCCCTATCATTTTACTATTCTAAAACTATGTGTAGAATTAGCAGAAAATTTTAGAATTATCTGAATAATTAATTATATAGATTATACTACATACTGAAATCACTAGACGAAATTTAATATTTAATCATGTTTGATTGTTATGATTAAAAATAAATAATTGTAGTAAATAGTTATTGACCAACCATGACCAAAGGTTATTGGCCGTGATTTTTGTGAGTTTGGCTAAAACATCATTTGCTATAGCTATCGGGCATGGTAAAAATATTTTCATAATGAATAATCTAAATTTTTGTATAAATTTTTCTTTAACTATGATTAATAATAATTATTTACCATCATAACTCATAAAATTATAGTTAATACTAAATTTTCTTTTAGTGAATATCTAAAAACTAAATAGACATTGATGACGTGAATGTGACATGACAGTTAATTGAACAACAAATATACAAAATCATCAAATGATTTTTCCTACTCAAACCAGTCAAAAACCAACCTAAACCAACCCCAGGATCATGATTACGGATAACCAAATTGCAAGCCGAAGAATTAGGGTAAGAAAACTGACAACAAGATGTCATGAGGACTTATTGAACTTTCAATTTCCTACAATTTTAAATTAGTACGAACAAAATCGATTTGTCGACAACAACAATATTCTGTCATCTTCTAACTGAACCGAAGGTCTATTCACAGGTATGAAATTAACAAGCATGTATACAATTAATCGATTAGTCTCTATTGTAATATCCATCACTTGAATGTCTTATGAAGATGGATATGAAGAAATGAGATTCTTGGGAATGCAAGGGGAGTCCCTCCAGGCCCTGGCATGTACTTTGAGCATTTCCCTGGCTCTTTCCTTTGTCTTGGATCCACATTCAACTTGAACCACCAACCACAATTTCGCAACAATCCCAATCTGCAACATCTCCTGCAAGACTCTAGGAGTTGCCGAAAACCTGGAAACTGAATGTAAGATCCTGACAGCCCTTTCGCTTGCTGCCTGAGAAACCCTTAGAATCTTCTTTGAAACAATGGCCAATCCAGCGCCGTGCTTCAGCAGCTCGGCTCTCCCCTCAGCGCACTGGCACAGCAAATCCAACACTGTCAGCATCATTTCGCAGGCCCTTTTGTCGTAAGAATCGAGCAGGAGATCTATTAGTACAGGCACTGATTCTACTGCTTTGATTCTATTCCTCCCCCATGGACAGGCAATGATTAGTACTTTGAGCGTTGCCTTTGAGGCCTTTTGTGAGATTTGATCGTTCAAAATTTGAGCTAATTCTGCAAAGAATTGGGGTCGTAAATTGATCAGCAAACAGGGATCAGCTACCTCCAGCATTGATTTCAGTAGCATGACGGAATAAGCTCGTGAGTCGTAGCTCCCGGATTGCATGACAAGAGTTAAGGACTCGATGAATTCGCTGTTGTTGAGGGCTTTCAGGCCAGATTCTGATAACTGGAGACTGTAAAGAACGCTCAAGGCCTCATCACAGGCTTTTCTCGAATCAGATAGATCAAATTCTGAATCTTCACCACGAGAGGCTTCCAGGGCTTTCTTGACAACCAACGAAGCCAAGAACTCAACTGCGCCAGCTGCTTCCATACACCTCTTGTTGGTTTGATTCTGAGAAGCCATGGATTTAAGTGTTTCTAAGCATTTGATTTGCTTCTGGGGGGAGTTTGCATCTTTGAGAAGCTTCATAAGCTGGGGTTTGCTGACGGGAGCTTTCGGGGTCGGCAGCCTCTCGACGCCGTGCGAGGCGTGGAGGGTGCACCAGGACTGGATGAGCCGTCGGAGAGTGATGTTGGGAGTCAATTCCGGGTCGACAAGAAGCTGTTTCGTTACGGGGCAAGTGTTGTTTCTCTGAGAAAAGATCCATTCTTCGATGCTGTCCCTGTCGTAGGTTATGCCTGTTGATACCGTCACCGGATCTTTCATGATGTCGAGAGAAATGGGGCAGAGGAAATAGGGGGGAACCTCGATTTCAGCCATTAATGGAGAAGAAGATCAAGATTCGGATGCTTATATATGCCTTTAGGCAAGAAATTAAAACAAGTGATGAACAATAAGAGAATGAGAGGTAATTGTTAGGTTTAATCTGATGAGAAATTGAAGAAAGTTTTGAAGGTGCTGAATTTGTTTATGAAAGGAGTTGAAAGGATTTAGATCTATATATATGTGTGTGTGAGGGTGGGCAGAAAGAGAGAGATTCAAAATTGAGAAGGTCAAAACACGGAAAACTGTGTGTGAAATGTGTGTGTGTGAGAGAGAGAGAAAGAGAGATTTGCAATTAGTATATTTTTTTCGTTTAATGTATGGGGGATTGGAATTGGACTGAGACTTTTCTAAGAAACCTCAAACCTGGTCTAATGTAATGTGTGTGGTCTGAGTGTAAGCCAAATTATAGTTTTGACTTTCAATTTCGCTCTTTAAAGAACACCTCGTGCTTAATTTACTTCAAGATGGTCAACGCCATTCATACGCGAGAGGACACTTTTTTTTTTTTTTTTCCTTTTATCTAAATTAAATCTTGATTGAACCAAATTAATTTATAAAACTTGTATAATATATTTTTCATGTAATCCATCACTTTTTTTAAGCTATACACTATTCACACGACAATTATATTATATTTGTTATATAATTAATTTAAGAACCATATCTAAATTAGAGTTTTTTTTTTAAGAGAACTCTCTTGCTTCAATATAAATATGATAATTAATTAATTTATTCTTTTAAATTATTTGAAAGGCGGGAGGGCGTAGGATGCCACTCAGATATGTGTTCTTTATATATTTAAAAAAATAGCAACATTAGTTTCAATTAATAAAAAAGAGCAAGTAAGCTACATTTAATAAAACCTACCCGACCCACCCCCCTCCCCCCCCCCCCCCCCCCCCCCCTAAAAAAAATTATAAATAAATAAAAAAAAAAGTGTCCTGGGTACTAGGCTGTCTAAAAGGCATAATTATAGAACTAATATTAATATTAGATTGAATTAAAGGACGAAAACATAATCTTCCTCTTATTATATGGTATGTTCATTTCTTTATTTTTTAAATTATTTCAACAATGTTTCTTTTTCCTTTTCTAAACCTTCAATTTCCTCTTTCTCAATTTTCTGCTTTTGTTTTTCTTTGCCCACTCTTCTCTCAATAACTTCCCACAACGGCTCTAGTACTCAGAAATGAAATGTTTTAAATGTTCTTGGGAATTCGTCAAAATAGATATTCCAAATTCCAGAAAATTATAGTTTCATCGAATATGATTTTTAATCATTTATATATGTTTCTAATTTTATATCAGTTAATTAAGTGTATATGTAATATACACATTATGTATTTTATATATTTCTGCAGACACATAATATATATATATATATAATGGAATAATATATAAAAATTTGAAAGAAAGGAAATTTAAGTGCTTGAATTATGTACATGATACACACGTATTTGGGTGCCGACAACTAGTGTTGGTAAAAGGATAGAACAGACATATAAATGGCATAATACATATACATAAATATATATGTATATGGCTGTATAGCTGGACCTTCACTGTCTGGGCCGTGCGGGACCAACCCGGCCGAATTGACCCAGCACCACCGCCGTCGGCTCCCATCTCAGGCCACTTCCATGCTTAGTGTATATGAACGTGAATTTATACCAAGACCTTGTATCTTTTAAATAAAGTATTACTCTTAGGCCAAAGTCAACCCGTATTGAGCTAGAAATTAATAATAATAATGATAATGATAATTCTTACGCTAAAGTCATACCGTATTGGTTTACAAATACAACTCATTGAATGTACATAATGTACACATGTATATATATTTTTTATAACAGGAAAATCCTAATTTAGTTATGTAAATATGACACAGTGACAATGCAGATTCATTTTAATAATTTTGTCCTGTAATTTTAAAAATTTCGTACGTTGAAAATAAGAATGGTCGAAATTTACTAAAATAGCCAAAAAAAAATACACTTATTAAACTGGTGACTTGCACTTTTCTGGTCATACCAAATTCTCATTATTTTTATTCTCAATGTGCGAAATTTTTAAAATTACAGATTGCAATTATTAAAATAAATTCATACAAGACAAAAAGCAATTGATAGGTGTATTTAACATTAATAACTGGTGATTTCTACCCAAAATTTTGTAAACTTAATGTTGTCCATATATTGATTGTGTTCTTGGACGTGCTTAGTACGTAGGCAGCTTAATTAATCACAAAGGAGAAATGGGTACGATTAAGGTTGCAAACTTGGAATTGGCATTCAGCGCTAAAGTAAACGCAAGCTGCGGGTCGGTGGCCGTACATTAATTTTCATTTATTGAAATTCTTGTTTTCTCTTTATCACTCCTTTTCTTTCCACTTGTGTCCGTTCTTTGAGTTGAACTAATAATTTGTGGGCACGTAGTTTTTTGTATTTTTTAAAACAAGAGATTCCAGGTCATTTTGGACATGGATTGCAGTTATGGCAGGATATACATGTGCAAAGTCGACCAGCTAGGTTGTTTTTTTTTTTTTTAAATTATAATATCAATTATAAAATTTCTGTGTTTGCGAAGGTGCGGTTCAATTATTATCAGGAAGTTATAGGTTTGAGTCCCATCAAAATAGATTTAGTTCACTTTAATAGTACTTGTTGTTCTACTATAATAATGATTATTATTATCATTATTTACGTATATTGATCGTTGAAATTTATAATATAATTCTGATTTTTTTTGTAAAGAAAATATAATTTTTGCATGGATATCATTTTAACTCGTTCTTATTATATAATCAAATCATTCTTGACACCGTTTTTAGGAATAGATTCCTCATTTGGGGCTTTATGGTTCGAATATAAATGTATACTACTGTCATTCCACATCGAACGAAAATCAAACACTTGAACAACTTATACAATTTCATAATTTCTCTCTTTCTGATGAGACAAGCTTTTAAGTACATATTTTTGGGAGACTCCAATCAAGATATGCAGTATTTATACTAATATATATATAAAAGAAAATACACTCACAAACAATGTTATTGCTACCGTCCTACTAATTTTCTATGAAGTCAAAAATGTCCTTCATGATAAAATTACTAATTTATTAAACTTTTCAAAATTTGCATTAATTGATAAATTATTTTTTTCTTTTTTTATTAATGTAATATACTTATTTATATAATTCTCTTATTTATAATATGTTTTAAAATATGAAAGATTACTTATTATATACATGTAAGAACGACGTGCCACAATGACTAGTTTTACTTAAAGACATCCGATCAAAATGAAAAGGTGCAATCAAGATATACGTGGGCAAAATCCTTTTCCTTTTTTATCCCATTAAATAAGGTCATTTTTATTTTTGGTACCACTATTGTTGCGAGTGTCGTTTTTAGTACCATACAACAAAAAAATATGCCTTTTTGGTCTTAAGTTAACGGCGGAGGCCTTGTGCCTAAACTTTAGACAACTTTAGCCACAAACTTGGCCTTTGCCGTTAATTTGTGATAAAAAAAGGTTTGTTTTTGTATTTTATGATACCAAAAGCGATACCTTATAATTATGATACTAAAAATGAAAATACTTTTTTTTAATGGGATAAAAATAAGGATTTTACCCAGATATACGGTATCTTTGTAGCTTTTTGCTGAGTTTCGACACTAAAACTAGTGATGGTTGCATAAGTGCTGACGATAGTTGTGATTTAATGGCTTGGGTTATTATTAAGTTCCCACCAAATAATTACCAGTTTCTTTTTGGAAAACCGCCGGTTTTTTCACATACCTGGTTTTGCTAGAGAGACTAAAGGGATTTCAGACAAAGTAAACCCTACTTCTGGTCTATAAAATTGTGCAAGAAAAGAATTGGTAGGAATACAGGGAGTTCAATGCACCTGGCCCTATAATGGGCAAAAAACCCTTTTAAATTAAAACAAAAAGGGTAACCCATCTTCAGGAAATTTTAAGAAAGAGGTCAAATTTACCTCCTATTGATGCAGTTGTATCCCCACTTACTAATATATAAGTACTATAATTAAATTTGAAAGTGAAATTCTGAGTTTATTGCAGTTAAAACGTAAAATGATCGAATGGTATATATATAAGGGCAATTTGGTCCTTGCAAAACACATAATAGACTAATATTGAAGAGGGATACAATAAATATCCATCTTTTTTGCGCTTTTTTTTTCTTTTATACTCTATGCACCCAACACATATTTAAGGTTTGAACACGAGATCTTTTATAAAAAAGTTTTGTATCTTTTCATTTATAAGCTCAAAAGGGTTCTTTGTCTATTAAAATTTTCAGGGAGATAAAAATGTTTCTTTTTTTTTTTATCAGAGGGAGATAAAAATGTTATTAACCCAATATATATAACTTATTTAAGCTTCTGTGGTATATTTATAGCAACCATAGGAGCAGTAGTCTTTTTTGGTTTAAATAACTATACCCCCCACGACAATCAATATTTGTATGTATATAATTCGATACATACTAGATAAATTTTTAAAATAAAAAATAATATATGAATAAAAGCAGAGAAAGTGATGACACCAGTAAAGTGTATGATGAACATGATATTATATTGAAGGTTAAAATAAGACATGAACTACTTAAAAATAAATAAGTAATTATATTGGTAGAAATGTTATAATTAGTATTTTAAAAATCTTATGTTGTGGTGTCAGAAACTGCCAATACGTGTAAAATGTGACTTTTCTTTTTATATTGGTATAATTTAATACTAAGAGTAATCATAAGCAGTAACCCAGTAACATCAATAATTCTAACATGAGCTATACTTGGCGTTATTGATAGCTTTTATCAAGTGCAACAATGAATAATTTGATCACTTTATTGAAAAAGCACTTGAAATATATTAAATAACGTAAATATATAATTAGAATATTGTAGCAAATGAAATATTTGCTTTGAAGTTGAGAAGTAACAGTAGTAGTAATAATAATAATAGTATTTTGGGCAGGAAGTGCGCCGCCACGACTGTGTTGAAGTTGTATTGGTAAGGACATAAAGTAATTAAAAGCTTAACTGTGGAAATGGGTGCTGCTGATTTAGAACACGTGAAAGCTTATTTTAAGCTAAAAGCAGTGTTAGAGATAAGCACTAAGTGAGGAGGGATAAATATAGTGCAACAATCACCTCTCAAATTACATAGCAGTTACGTGGGATATTGATAATTGAATGATGGAACAATGGATTTCACGTTGCACCACTTCCTTTTTTGGTCTTTCTCCCATTGTGTTGTGTGTGTGCTACACTTCTTCATTTATTCAAGTCTGCAATTAATATATATAGCCTTTTTTTTATTCTTTCTTAAAATAGCATTACATAAAATGCTGCAATTATGCCATACCCTCTTATATATGTAGCGCTAAAAATACCATCTACGAGAAAAATAAAATGAATTAATTGAAACACGTATTGAAAAACGACTTGAAAAATTACAAGTTCCACTTGGAAAATATATACCATCATAATAACTATTTTAAAAAAATATGGATCGGAGACAACTCCCGAGGACAACCCTTGTGATCGACACATGCATATTCTTATTTCTTACTAATCCATAATGTCTATGTGAAGACCCATCATCAATTAACACATTGTTCTAAAACACTGTTTGGCCCATTTGAATTGCTCCACTTTTTTGGCTGGGCTTCACATATCATTTATGGGCTGAAAAGAGAATCCATATTCTATCTCTCTAACGCCTATTTGTTCATAGAAAATATCAAACTTGTTTGGAAAATACATTCTGAATGAATTTTCAGAGGTGAAAATTTATTTTGAAAGATATTGAATGTTCGGGGGTAATATTAAATAGAGTTTTAGAATAAATCACACACACATATATATATATATATCTTAAAATATACATTTCCAAAAAGTAAGAATGAGTGGTTTTTGTGGGATGTAATTAAAGGGTTTTCGCAATAGTTTTTTGAGTTTGTAGTGGGAATAAGTTGAAAAAAAAAAGTATAAGTTAATCAGTAGCAAAAATTACGAGTATTTGACAACAAAATCAAAAAATGATTGGGCGGAAATTTTAATATGAATAATTGAATAAAAAACTATCTAAAGATCACAGGTTTGTTAAGTAGGGTCTTAATACGACCTTGATAAGAAAGTTGTACACATATTGATCTATACATGTTACCAAATGGAATTTCTCATAAGAAGATCTTTTTTTTATTTATTTATTTATTGAGAGAAATACAATTATTACTACTACATCAACCATTAGATTAGATAAAAGGCTAATAATTAAATATACAACATTTGTAAAATTTGATATCTATATGAACAAGAAATTAATAGGAATAACGTATCAACACAAATGCTACAGAATCACATTTATCTATTTCTGTATATATACAACAAAAAGATTACAAAGAAAAAGGACCAACATCTCCAAGCAAACAGCACATCAAATACCAATTCTTTTTACATATATATCCAGAACCACAATTAATTCAATATATATAACACGTAGTTCAAATCTTCTATTTCCAGTTGATGTTTTTTCTTATATTTCACTTTATTACATGTCAGTACCCATATAAACAATAAAATTTAGAAAAAAGAAATCAATTCATAATTTGAAAAAAAAAATCAATATAAATACTATGAATCACAAAAACTACTTATTCAAGTCAGGTTTGGTCGATCAAATTAATCACACAACAAATAAATATATTTGTCTTATAATTGCTCACTTTTTTTAAATTATACTTCAATCACACGATAAATATAATAGACATGTCGTATAGTTATTAAAAAATCTGACAAAATCCAATATGATTTTAGAGTTTCTCATGAATCACCTAGTACACCTTGTTAAGGTAGCAACTTCGATACAAGGAGAATCTTTCCACACATCAGAGTGTGCTCTAAGAATTTCTCTAGCTTTCTCCTTCAGATGCGAGGCACAATTCGCTTGCATCACCGTACACAGCTTTGCCACAGTTCCAACTCTCAACATTTCCTGAAGCACCCCACTTGTCCCTGAGTACTTCGATACCAACCCAATGATCAGCACCGCTCTATCATCCGCAGTAGGAGAAACCTTCAGGATCCGCCTCGTCACCACCGCAACCCCGGCGGCGTGGCTGAGAAGCTGAGCCCTTCCATCTGCGCTTGAACATAAGTGGTATAATATTCCCAACACCAGTTCTGTGGTTTTCTTCTCCGGGCCTCTAAGCTCCACCTCGATCAGATCAAAAACGGTCCCTGATTCCACCATCGCCGCCCGATTCCTCCCCGACGGACAGCCTTCCAGCAGAACGTGCAGCAGGGAGTTTGTTTCTAGTTTAGAGCTGTTGCCTGCAGCTTCGCGTAGATAATGCGAAATCCTCCTGAAAAATTCAGGTTTCAGTCTCTCCAGCATGCCTGGATTCGCCTTGTGGACTACGACTTTCAGTGCAAATGCTGCGTGGGATCTCACTACTTTGTTATCACACCCGAAGACCCACATCAAAGAATCGACGATTTCGCCGGTTTCAGTTACGGGCCCCGTGGATTGACTCAACGGGGCAAGAACGGTGTAGAGGAGACGGAGAGCTTCTTCCAGGCCATTCGTTTCGCCTGTTTTATAACGTGATATGATAAACGATACCAGCGCATTAGCTAGGCCAGCCTCGACTAAATAAACCCTACTTCTCTCGCTCTCCAGCGCAAGAGCTTCCAATTCTCTCAGCGTCTCGATCCGCAGGTTGGGCAGATAGAGATCCCTTATCAATTTGGCGATAGGAATCTTTATGCGAGGGGGGTCGGAGCTGGGGATCAGCTCGACCCCTTGAGCTGCATTGAGACTGCACCAGGCCTGGATTAATCGACGCAAGGTGTGGTTCGGTGTCAAGTCTGCCTGTCTCGACAGGCCCTGCTTGGTGACGGGGCAAATCGTGTTGTGGCTCTTGAATAGCCAGTTTTCGATGCTCTCCCTGTCGTATGTGATCCCGGACACGGCTGTCACTGGATCTTTCATGATTTGAAGAGAAATTGGACAGATGAAGTACTCAGGAACTTCGATATTCTCCATGGATGATTAAGCAGCCAATTATTACAGGATGTAAAAAACGTAGTGATCCAATAAAAATACGCATATAATACAACCTGGAATTAATACAAGAATGTGTGGATAGGCTGGTAAGAGAATGCGGCTGTTGATATATAATGTGTCTGAGAAAATTTATAAGGAAAGAAGGAAATTTGATCCTGAATTAAGTCATGTATTCTCACGGGGTAGACGTTAATTCGGTGGTCAAAATTCGAGAATAATGTGTAAATTCCAGGGACCATGTTTGAATAAGACTCCTGACTGCCCATGGAATAAGTTGCCCTTAATGCTTGGAAAACAAATAGTAATACATGGGCCAGGAGGGTTAACGTGTTGGGAAGTTTTGGCTTGGATTAGGTTTGGTCACGTATAAATTAATTTTAAACTTATATAATATATAATTTAAAAAGAATAATTAACTATTTCAGTAGTAAACAAAAAAAAAATAAAGAGAAAGAAGATTAACGACCCAAAAAGAATCAGATCACGAAAATTATATATTTGGTGACAAGAATTTTTTATTCTTGTCACAACAATAAATTTTTATGATTTTAATAGTTATTATTATTTTGTAAAAATTGTTATTAGAAAAGATTAGTACGTAGTGAAAACAAAATACATACATAAATACGTAGTTATCATTGAATACAATTAGTGATAGAGTTGTTACTATACATGTGTCGTTAATTATCTACAATGACAACTTTATACACAATTTTTGTCACTAATAATTATATAATGACAAAATAAAGTTTATTGTCACTTATTTTCTTGTAGTGTATGACATAATTAGTTCGATCTTGCTAGACATATCCTAAAGGGTGTTATTAAATTTTGATTTCTCAAACGTTGTGCAAGAGATGTGATTATGAACAGGTGTAAAAGTATTTTGTAAAATTGTATTGATTAGGTTAATGCACGTGAATAATGATGTGCATTCTTTGAAACGAGAGAAGCATCCAAAATGTTTGTCGGGGCGGGCGACTGATGTCACGAGAGCAAATAGACTGACTATACTTGGATTTGAATTTTAGAACATATATATATATATATATATATAAGTTTTGAATAATAAATAAATATGCGACTTGTTTGTTTGTTAATTATTACTTTTTATCTTTTCTACTTCTTTGTTAATATATACTTCTTTTTACTCTCTTAAAAGATGAGCTTTAAATATTTTCAAAATACGCAAAAAAAATATCTTAATTTAATGATTAAAATTAAGGTTGAGGTCCCATGACGTATAGGTATTTGTCTCATGTTATGTTAGTTAATATAATTTATTTATTGTTGTTATTCATATTGATATATTAGTTGAATTGAAATAAAGATAAGTTATTATAATTTATTTATTATTACTTAGTAAAAAATAAATAAATCAAAGTGCATGCCTTTAGGAAAATTAATTATATCAGGTGTAGTTAATTATGCTAATTCAAAATTTCTTTCAACATCGCAAATGAGTCATTTGCCTTGGTGGCAGTACAAAAAATTCATACCCAAATTAAGTTTGGCAAGACAAAATTAATCACAGAGCATATGTAATATACTTATTATGTGATTGGTCAATCTTTTTTAACTATATACTAATACACAAAAAATATATTGTATTTGTCATATAATTAGTTCAAGCTCGACAAAATCCAATATAAATTAAAATTTTCCATGATAGAACAGAAACTCCAAATTAAACTTTTCAATCACAGCTAAGAAATGTTTTGCATTCAAGTTCTGTCTATATGGATATAGAATTAAGTAGTATAATGTATTGTAATTAATTATTTCTATTAATATATATATATATATATATATATATCAAAATCAATTAATCGTGTCCAGCGGCAAGTCAAAAAGCAGGTCGACGGTCTACTGACTTGACTCACAACTTGCATTCACCTCAGTGCTGACTTTGTGGCTGCGTCCCGCCTCAATTTTCCATTTTGTGGATTTAATATTTTAACCTGTGATATGTATATATTTCAATTATTTAAGAAAAAAAAAAACATAGGTTTACGCCCTTTTGTGTTATTGAAGAATCTCATTGTGGGGTTTGTTGGTTTCCTTAATCATGCTAATTAAGAATGTTCCACAGTTACATGCAGTGATTCTGTATTTGTGTATTCAACAAATTAAGTTGGGAACGCCTTACTTCTTTATTGACGAGGTAAATACCAATCACTGGTAGTATTAATGGAGGCTGGCTTTGCTGGATGGAAACAATCAAACTAGTAATAACCAACTATGATTTGTAAATACCTCATGTCCGCCTTTCACAACCATGCACTTGTCTTGTAGTTTTTGTAATTTTTTTCTTGTCATTGCTTTCCGGATTTTAAAAATTTATACGTAATTGTACCAAATTTTATAACAGAATAATTAAATAATTTTGAATGAAATTTTTCAACAACATTATTCCTAGTGGATAACAGTAGTCCCTTGGCCCAATTTATATGTTGGGCCCATTCACCCAAAAGATTTTCCAAATAATGCAACATAAGTTAATGAGTAGATTTATAAGCCAGTGAATGAGGTAAGACTCCATTCAAATTCAATCCCAGATCAAATACAGTATTTGGGTTCTGGCAGACCCAGACCCTTTTTTTTTTTTTTTTTGTAAATCATAATAATTAAATTAAATTTTTTTCTTATATTTTTCATTTTTACCTAGAATTCATCAATAAATTCAGAATTATTGATATCGATTCACAAATAACTCTTTTTTTATGGAATTTTTTAAATAATATAATTTATTATACCATTAATAAAATAATTTTATAAAAGTATTAAATCTATATATTTAATAGAAATCGAATTCAATATTATAAAACTTTAAAATTCAATTTTATCATTTCAAATTTTCAAGCAAATATTATTACCTATCAAGATATTAAGAAGTATACCCAACATGATAATATATTTATTTAACTAATTATATAATTATTTATTATTAATGTATATGGTTAAAGAATTACACGATAAATAATATTATGATATCTTAAGTTTATTAGGTTTGTTCAATTGGAGGTAGATCAATTGGTAAATAATAATTCAATTGAATTAAGAAAAAAAATAAACATGTATTTTGGGTCCAAATTGAATACATAGATCCATGTGTATTGGTGGGTAGAGGGCCAACTCAGACTCACTCTATATTTTTTAATGAGTTTGGGTCTAATAATATTTATTGAGTTTGAGTCTAGGTCTCAGAATTAAATTATGGGTCTAAGTAGGATCTTACCCTATCTATTGATACCCCTAATCTGGTGTACATTTCTTGCATAGAGATATATAGTGTGGACAGGAGTGTTTCTAGTCAAGATGAAAATGAGATAACATTAAGTAATACTAGTCATATTCACATGTTGTTCTTGCGTGCATATAATGAATAATCTCTTATATTTTAAAATATGTTATAAATAAAAATAAAATACACAAATATATTTATTAGACAGTTAAATTAGTGTAAAACTTCAAAACTGAATAAGGTAATGGAACTTTGAAATCACAAAAATTGGGTGCACATCTGTTTTTTATTAGTAAAGAAAGGTAAATACTCATTTTAAATTCTCTACACTTTGTGTGCGTAATAATATTTGTAGGATAAAAAATAGGTTCATTATCCATACTTTGTTATTAATGGAAAATTTTGTGATCTGTCAAATTATTTTTTATAATTTGTTATTAATTTTTGTGGGACATGAAATTAATATGTGTTATCAATTTTGATCAATTATTTTATTATTATTATTTTTCATTCGATTAAAGCATCATATAAATTTAAATTACGCATATGTCACTCCCTAGTAATTAAATGATTATTAGTTGGATTTCCTGCTATGATGAGTGGGCTATAATTTCAAAATATTTGCAATTTATGATTTCTAAGACGTGTTATAGCCCAACAACCATCATCATTTAAACTTCAATCTCCAAAAACAAATAAGTATTACATAAATGCAATCGGGAACCAAAAATGTGCTGCTAATTTCAACGGGAAGACGTCAGCTGAAATGTCGTCTCTAATTAAATCATTCCTCAATAATCATGAATAAAGTAATAATTATTTAATTACAAGAAATTTCTAGGAAACTCTCATCAACCCAACTTCAATTTTTTATTAATTATATTTAGATTTTCCTAAAAGAGTAAAATTATATTTTTTCTTAAAAAAAATTTAAAATTAAACTCACCCCCTTCGAAAATTCTCTATATATACTTATTTTTTTTTGTTAGAGTTGAGATGGAAAACTATGATGTCAATAAAAAATAATTAAATAAATTTCTAATTTACTCCTCGTTTAATATTTTTATATATATTTTTATACTTATAATGGGATAAATTTAGTATATATATATAGAGTGAGGTTAATATTATGATTCTTTTTTCTGTATAAGTACAAAATAATTACATGAGCATGTTAAATGAGGGATAACATTAAAAGTTTATATAATTTTTGCCAACTTCAGTATAAAAGTTTACAATAAATTGATAAATAAATAATAAAAATTCATATAAAATGAGACAATATCTTATTATAATAAATTCATATTAAGTGAGATAAATATATACTCGTATTCAAACCCATAATTTTAAATTTATTTATACACCTCAACCTTGAACAAATATTCAAAAAAAAAAAAAAACCTTGAATGAATAAGTCATCAATAATCTGGTGAAATTTGATGGCAGATTTCAAGAATTACAGACATTTAAGAGAGGAGAAAAAAAAAGGAAATGTATGTATATAAATAATAAGGGGGAGATACGTTATTCCCGGGTTTCCGTACGCAGAGTTGAATGGGGACCGTACTTTTTTGAGACTGAAGTCCACTTATCATAAATTGGAGTTTGACAATCATCGCAATAACCTCACTAAAATATATGTCTCTCCTCATTCCTCAACAATCCTTATTACGCAATCTCTCTCCCTTTAATTTCCCACATTTCGTATCAGCTACGACTCCACTTTCTATAACTTATACCTTTATATAAATATTTACACTCCCTTAAAATTCTATCATATTATAAAAAAATAATATTAATAATTTTGAATAATAGTTCTAATATTCTTTAAAATTATATTTGGAGCGATGAATTTGTATTTTAAGAAAAATTTTGAAAATTTAATTATTAGAAGAATTTGAAATCTATTAATATATTTAACAAAACATAGTTGAAATTTAAAATTAAAAAAAAATTGAAATCTCTTAATTATAAATTATTCAAACAAATTTAAAGAACTTAATTATTATTATGGATTTAAAATTCATAATTTCAAAATCATCAATCGAAATGTAATCTAAAGTCTCAGTATATTACAAGTACTTTAACATCGGATAATTATACTGATGATATTGAAGAGAATTTGTAATGTAAAATACGACGATAATTAATACACTTGTAATTTGTTAAAATTCAAGAAAATAGTATAATATGAAATATATATATATATATATTTATATAAAAGTGTAATAAAGATGGCATTAGAGTTATATAGTGTGTGTGAAAGTGTGAAATTGAAAAACCATTTTAAAGTCATGGTGGAAACCAGAGCACTTTCGCAGACTTTTCACACCGTCCACTCTCACCACCAGTACGTGTGTGTGTGTGTGTTGAGTGGGGGTTTTGTGGGGTATATATGGGAATGAATGAAAACCCCAGTTGATTTATTTATCTGCTTTATAAAAATTAAATTAATTAAATTCGTAGGGGAAGGGGGGGGGGTGGGGGGGATGGCAAGCTGTACCCCATGTAAAATTTAAAAGAATTGGCAAGATCCAAGTGAAAAGTCGACTCACGCAGACCAACTTTTTTCCCAGTTTGATGATTGTGAAGGGACAACTTTTGTCATCAGACCAAAGATCAAACAAAAAAGACATCTGCGCATGTAAATATCAATAAAGTATTTATCCTATCTATCAATTTTGCCCCCCCGCACCACTTTTCAGACCTGTATAAATTCCGTGTCGACGCTCACAACCCTCTCCAAATTGCATTAACCCTTAGCTGCCTCTCCAATTTTCTGTCTAGATACATAACTCGCACACTCCAACGTGAGTACTTGTGTACTTTCCTAGGTTGTTCTTGGTTGCATACCATGGAGATGATCAACTCAGGAAACCAGGAGAAGACGTCGACAGGCCCTGCCGGATCATGGGGTTTTGTCAAGTCCCTGCCTGGAAAGTTGAAGAGTTGTGCGGTTGAGACTGTCAAGAAAACTAAGAAAATTGGAGAGGATGATCCGAGGAGAATCGTGCACTCCATGAAAGTCGGATTGGCTCTTACGTTAGTGTCTTTGTTCTACTACTTCAGGCCTTTGTACGATGGATTCGGACAGGCAGGAATGTGGGCTGTTTTAACAGTTGTCGTCGTCTTTGAATTCACAGTTGGTCAGTAATTCATTTATATATATTAACTTTCTCAGTAAATTTTCATTAAAATAAACTAATCTTTTTTGTTTAATTTAGGTGGAACCCTATCGAAAAGCATAAACAGAGGTTGTGCGACGTTACTGGCTGGTGCTTTAGGTGTCGGAGCCGAGTACTTGGCAAGTCTCTGTGGAGAGAAAGGAGAGCCTGTTGTTCTTGGTCTCATGGTCTTTTTTCTAGGTAATGTTTCTTTCTAAAAATAATAAAAAATTTGAGAAATCTGAGTGAAAATTACATTTAAAGAAAATCTTATAATTATAGAATAAGATTACAGATTTTCTCAACATTCATTAATTTGGGATTATGAATATAATTAAAAGTGTTTTTCTCCTGAAATGCAGCGGCGGCGTCAACGTTTACACGATTTTTCCCTAACGTGAAGAGGAAGTACGACTATGGAGTGCTGATATTCATACTCACTTTCAGCCTGGTGGCCGTATCGGGTTTTCGGGTCACTCAAATCCTGCAACTGGCTCATCAAAGGCTTTCCACTATTCTTATAGGCGGGGCGACCTGTATGTTGATATCCATATTCGTTTGCCCGGTTTGGGCGGGCCAAGATTTGCATAATTTAGTTGCTGCAAATATAGAGAAGCTTGCTTCCTTCTTGGAAGGTACACATGCATGTCATAATCGGAAATTCTAATTCAAATTGGCTTGGTCTCACTTAAATCAATCATTGACAAGTATATCATATTCGCTCTGTAATTAGTTTGATTCTATCAAATTTGATTTAAGTTTGAAAATTTTGCATGTCATAATATTGGCCAAAATTTGTCCACTACAATTAACAAAATAAAAATAAAAAAGCCATCTCTATAATTTTTAAATCACAAAAATATTATTTTTAAATACATATTATTTTTGAATTTCATTACAGGTTTTGGCCATGAATTCTATGGTCCTTCAGCTGTGGATGGAAGTGGTGCAATTTCCTCCAAGAATGAGTGCAAGCCGTCATTTCTGGAAGCCTATAAAAGTGTGCTCAATTCGAAAGCGACTGAGGAATCTTTGGTAAGTTTCGATATTGAGTTTTTTGTACTTGGAACGTAGATTTCGCTGTCTAACGTTGTCTCAACATTCCAGGCAAATTTTGCATGGTGGGAACCTGGTCATGGTCGTTTTAGGTTCCATCACCCCTGGAAACAGTACTTGAAGGTCGGGGCTATGGCAAGGGAATGCGCATGTCTCATTGAAACACTTAACCGATACGTAAACTCAAAACATCAGGTAAACGTACGTACAATACATCTCGTTTATAAATATATATTATTTATCATAAATACATTGATAATTCATGATTCTGCAATTCTAAATTTTAAAATAATAGTTACACCATTGAATATCTATATTAATATAATAACTCATTCATTTCAAATGGACAATATCATCTTTTAATCACGAACATATACACATAAATGTTACGTGTCAACACAATTAAGTAAGATAAGAAAAAATGCCCATATATATATATATTAATGAAGTCAATTTCATTTGCAGGTAGCATCCGAGTTCCAAATAAAAATCCAAGAAGCGTGCATCAAAATGAGCACGGAATCAAGCAAGGCTTTGAAAGAAGTGGCGTCCGCAATAAAGAGCATGACGTTTCCGTCATCAGGAGTTGAAACACATACGCAAAACTACAAAGCCGCAGCCGACGACCTAAAGACCATACTCGAAACCTGCTCACTGCCCACGGAAGCAGATCTCCAAGAAATCATGCCCGCCCTCGTAGTCGCATCGGTACTTCTCGACATCATTAAGTGCATCGACAAGATCTCGCTGTCGGTTCATGAACTTTCACGAATGGCCGGTTTCAAGAAACCCAAGTCAACAGCTACGGCACTGCCCGAGAAACAACAGCAGACGACTTTGCTTCATCGAGGAATAGTGAAGCCCGTCAACGATATCACCGATGATGACGATCATGTAGTGATCGAGGTTCATGGCACGACGTCGCAGGACTCGCCGGAGATGAAGAATGTTCATCCGCCGCAAGGACTCGGAGAGAAGAAGTAATCAGATTGTCGTCGATGTATATTATTAATGTCTTCATATAAATTAGGAATAATGTCACCGTACTTATATCTAAGACTACGTACGTACGTATATGTTATGATAATATGGGTCGATGACGAATTCGTAACGGTGATATGTAACAGACATAATTATGTGTAGTGTAGAAGAGATGTAATAGTGCTAAAATAATAATATACATATATATGTATGTATGTATACATGATATATAGTCTAGAAGAGTGGAGGCGGCATGCGGATGGGAAGTGGTGAGATTATGTAAGCTTAAGCTTTCGGCGATCTTTCTGGAAAATGTTATATATATAATGGTGTTTGTTCTTTGCGACAGATAGTGCATTCGTCTCAATAGTTGCCGGTTTAATTTACATTATCTTATAAACTGATGAGATATAAATTTGATGGACATACAACATATCCTCTAAATATACAGATAACGTGGATTTATATAAATGCTTTATATTAAGGGAAGACACATTTTTTATGTCTATCTCTTTTTTGGTTTAAATTTTATTTATTTATTTTCTTTAATTTTTCATCTAACTCTTCACTCTTCTATTATCTTTTTATTTTTTAATTTTCATTCATTTTTGTCACTAATTTTTATATAAATTTGATATTCATTTATTATTTATATATATACTTTATTAAATAATAAATATTTCATAAATTCTTTTTTTAAATGGTATTCATAAATGTTGCACACATAAATGAGGTGTGCCATAAATTATTAATAACTACAAGATGGGGATAAATTAGAGGTAAACAATCTAAGCACACTTCATACACATGGTAAATATTGAACTACGGGAAAAATTATAATTTACGTTCCATAATTTAGCTTATTTGTGATTCTGATCGTACTGTTTTACAACTCAATAAATTTAGTCCTACAAGACAAAAAGAATTGCAATTTACATCCTATTATTAATTTTCATTAAATTTTTTTTTATATCTTTTACTCCATCAATATGCACATACGTACCACATGAACATATGACGTACATTATATATTTTATTTCGAAAAAATTTTAGACACATAATATATTTATTAAATGAAATAGATATACGACTAAATTCATGATAAAAGAGTTCTTTATTTTTTATTAAAGCCGCCAGTGTCGTGGCAGAAATTAGACAAGACCCCTACCTGTTTATTGAAATCCAAATGGATCGCCTGTACAAACTAAGAGATAGTATACTAATCTATGCATAGATATAAGTCCAAATCGAGAAGCATTTAGGTTTCGGCCTTTTCTTTCAGATCATTTTATCCGAATTTACCCAAAAATTGATTCAAGTGCTTTTATCATTAAATGAAATGTTTGGTAAGTAAAAGAAACAATAATGATTCATTTCATTCAAAGACAAAATATTTAACTAAATATATATATATATAGATCATCTGGTCACCACTAATTAATTCTACAGTAATTATATATATATATATGCCTTTGGAGAAAGTCTGAAATTGATGGGAAGGTTAACAAATTAAAGTATTTGTTCACTACCACTAATATATATATATATATATATATATATATATTCTACCTGTTGAGGACATAGTCAGAAATTATATAATGTGGCAAGATGCATATATATACAATTATAATAGATTATTTGAATCCACTTTGTCTGAGATTTTTGTACCTTAATTAGCAAGTAAGGTATTAATTAATCAAAATATCATCAAGTAATTGTAAATATAAATATTAATTTTGTATTAATTCATCACCTTTTTCTGCATTTATATTACATGATTATTAACTTTTAATTTGATTAGATGGATTAATTCCTATGTCCTTCAAGAATCATTTCCCATTTTATTTATTTTTATTTTTTATACAGAGCCAAAAAAAAAAGTAAAGAAAATAGTATAAGTATTGTATTTTTAAAAATTAAAAAAATAATCTCAAGCCACCTCGTCTAAAGCACTTATTTAAAACATTGAAAACAACTATATATCTCCACTAACTCGCACAATGAAATCTCTAAATTAATTAACTTACTAAAGTCATAGAGAGCTCATCTCCGAACCTATAGAACTATGAGATTGTTTGTAAAACTTATACTTTTCAAGAGTGATAATTTAAATTAAAAAACAAGTTGAATTTCAAAATAAAAAGCATAGGGAAAGTGTTACATTTATTTAAATAGTACGAAGTAGAAAAACTAATTACGAGTGCGTGATAAAAGTGTTGGATAAGATGGTGACCGGATATAATAAGGTTTTAATAAATACATTTTACGTCACTCAAGTTAGTTTTATTTTTTTTTTTTTTTTGACGATTTTAGTCCTATTGTTGTTTAACTTTGCTTTTTAGACCTCATAATTTCAAAAAAAATTATAATTTTAATCACAAAAATCTTGATTTCATTAAATTTGTAACAAAAACATCTTTAAATTAAGGAGTTAAGGCCATGTACATGTTCCTTTCATCATAAGTTTAATGGAATTAAGTTTTGAGACTGCTAATTTACTTAAATTGTAAGATATAATTAAAAAGTAATAAGATCAAAATCGCAAAAAAATTAATTTGTGAGGACGTAATATACAATTTTGTTTACTTCCTTACATGCTCCGAACTTTTGCTCCTTTTGTTTTTCTTTCTCAAATCTCACTTAATTTAAGGAAAAAATGCAATTTACCCCCTGTGATATGAAAAGTGAGCAAAAAAAAAAAAATCACATATGAAAAATAAAATAGCAAATTGCCCCCTGTGTTTTGGAAATGAAGCAAAATACCCTCCTATCTGAGCCATTGATTGGGGGGGGGTAATTTGCTTTATTTTTGAAAACACGGGGGATAATCCGCTAATTCTTTTTTCATATGAGGATATTTGCTTATTTCACATATCACAGGAGGGTAAATTGCATTTAACCCCTTAATTCTATGTGAATTTATTGTAATTTATCTCATTGCTCTCAATTATATTGATATATTAAAGTTTAAATTATTAAAATATTGATGTAATCATATAGATATTACTTTTTAAAAAAAAAAACTTGCTGGTGAAGAAATAAAAAATAAAAACAAGAAGAATATATATGTACATAAATGGAGTGAAATTAAAGGCGGTTTGAGATAGCACACAGAAAGTAAAGTATGGTGGAGAGGGCAAAAACAGCAGATTCATGTTGGAGTTAAGTATACTATATATGTGAATGGATGGTATTAGTTGCAAAAATTAAAGTTGAATTAATGATTATTTATAGTACTTAAGTTCTGGTAAACCTAATTAAGTAATTATGTTTTATGCAGTTGAAGTGGCCACTGTACATCGCACAACTCTATTACAAGTGCTTGTAAGAATCTGGTTTGTTTGTTTGTTTGATTTAGATGGAGTCGTAGTACTGCTATTTGTGCAGGCACATGTACACGATTTTACTTAGGAACTAGTAATAGGTTAGATGGTCTCAGCATAGGCAGCCACTCATGAGCCGGACCCTAAAATGTATAGTTTTTGTAGTTTAAAAGAATACCTAAAAACATATATTAAGATAATAAATTAATATAAATATTTTAATTTATAAAGAAAATTAACAAATAAAGATAATAAATAATGTAGAAACACTAAAAGAATTGCATGAAAGAAAATAACCACCAAAGGGTAGTTACGAAAAATCATGATAAATGGAGAATTTAAAAAATAATTAACTAATTAATTTAAAATTTTAAAAGTAAATGACATACCAAAATTAAGTGCGACACCAAAAGGGTGTTCTCGCTTGATGTATAGTATAAATATAGTAATTTGTGGCATGTGTGTGTGGTGTGCAAATTTTATAATATTATTTAAGAAAGTATATACACAATAATAAGCTAATATGTAATTTACTAGAAAGTTAGGACAAAGCATGAAAATTATAATAATATTAATAATAAATAACTATCAAAAGATAGTGGGGGAATGAAAAATTAGATGAATAAAAAAAATAAATATTAAAAAAACAAACAAGAAAAAAACACAAAAAATGTGCTCTCCCTTGATATACACCAGTAAGTTTGGAACATTTTGTGTATGTATATAAATTTTTATAAAATATTTATTTATATTATATTTTTCCTATTTATAAAATTAAAATTACCTAAATGAGAAAAGAAAAACCTACCGAAAGGTAGTTTTGAAAAATCATGCTGAGTTGATAAGTTAAAATAATTATTAAATATAAAAAAATAAAAATTAATATACCAATAAATTGAAGACATTAATAGAATACTTTATAATTATGTATAACATAGATATTGTAAAATCAAATAAAATTTGAACTTTGTTCAACTCTTATATCTAAGTCCTAACATCTTATTAATTAATCCTCCAGGTTCCTAATATTGAGAAAGCCCGTGCCAGGCCAATTTTAGTAATATATGTTTGTACATACATGATTAAAAATTTGTGGCGTGGGATCCCGTGCTTAAAAAGTTACAACTTCTTATACCCTTTTCTGGATATGCTTGTGGAATATTTCTCTGACTCATACCAAAATTCCATTTCATTGAAATATATCCACACACACTCTTGCCAAAACTCCCACTAGACATATATACATATACATATGTAACATGCATCACATGAACATTTATATATAATATTCTTAATTAATGTTTTATTTTTTAATTAATATTTAGGATAAAAACAAACTTCCCATAGTATTTAATTTAGTCCCTTCCGGCCTGGTGCTAAACTGTCGTTTGTATAAATAAATCATTTTCCTAGTGTCTAGCTTGTTATCAATATTTATAAATTAAAGAAAATATGATATATAAGAAATTATTTGAATTGAGAAAAAAAAATCAGCACCGTTGAAAATGTGCACTATCATTCTTTTGGGCACGTAATTATGTGTATGGACTTATTTGTTAAGTCAAGTCAAAAAAGATTGATTACAGAAAGAAAACGAGAGAGTCAAAAAAAGTGAACCATATCCTGAGAAAATATTTGATTGGAAAACATATATAGACTACTATATATATTAATTATATAGTTTTTATTAGTGAAATAAAAATGAGATTATTGTATTGAAAAATAAAAAATGTTGACCCAATTCATTGCTTTCCGAAAAGAGAGATTCCATTGTGATTTGTTTATTCAGAGGTGAAGTGATCAGTCAGCTTTCTGATCAACTTGACATTTCTTTTTTGGTTTGAAAAGCAGATTCACTTATTCTGTCACTCTTACCTATTTTTATATTACCCTACACTGTCCTCTATTTTCTTCCACGCAAACCTCAGGTTTAGAATCAACTAGAATATGCTTAACTATTAATTAAGGTTTAGATAGTTATGGAAAGTAAGTATGATTAGGGCATGTGATTAAGGAAATTGCGGCTGACGTGGATCTTAGTTTAAGTGGAACACATGAAGTAATTATGGATTTTAACTGGTGTAGTTAGGTAAAAAGGCAGGTGGGTTGGGCATGAACTATACAAGAATATATATATATATTATGATGAACTTAATTCGGAAATTAATTAATTAATTAACCCTCACATTTTTATATGTAATGACCCATAAAAAAGGGCTGTAATGACATCATTAGATCATCAGTGGTTGTGATCCCACAGCACTACTACTGACAAAGCTGCCTGAAAATAAACAAAGAGAAACTATCTCTGCAGCTCAGATCCCATGAATTAACCATCCTTAATTACGATGATAATTACCACATATATATAAATTGATTTTAATCTTATCAGATAATCTGAAATACAATTTAATAATTGTTTTCATTTTCAAATGTATACGATTTCAATTTTGTATAGGATTCTATGTAAATATTAGAATATATTTGGATTAATTGATTATTTTGTATTCACTAGAAGAAAATGATTAAAATAAAAAAAAAATCATAGTGGATATTAATTAGCTATGGTTGTGCAACGGTTAGTAGTGGTCGTTTTTACAAGTAAGGCCAAAATATTTGTTTCCAGCTGAAAATTGTTTCAAATATTTTGGTGTATGTAAAATCATAATGGATATTGATTAATTGTGATCAAAATTTAAATTTTCATATTTGACCAAGTTAGTATTAATGTACTATAAGTTTTAAGGTGAGAATGATAGTGTAAAACATAGGCCAACGTTCTATATTAGTTATAAATGAGGAGTTTGAGCAGCTTATAAGCCCCAATACCTTCTCTCCCTAGCGCGACACATTTCAAGATAATATCGTGAAACTCATATGAAGTTAGAGCAAACAACACCTTGCACATGGGCAGTGGTGAGGCCAGAAATTTGGTCTAGCTCTATCAAATAAATACAATAATATAAGTACAATTGATTCTTATAAATTATTATTCTGATACTGATAGGTAGAAATTTACAAGCAAGAGATATTTTTTGGTAGGATATGTAACCTGATGTTGAGAAAATAATAAGATAACAAACTTTTCTTCTTGACTAAATGGAAACCATGTAGTTCTTACTACTTGAGAGAGACTAAATATGAAAATATCGAAAAAAATTATTTTTAAACAAGATAATGTAAATTTTGGTTATTATTTTTATTAATAGACAAGACAAGTTCAGACCTGAAACTTGATAGGCTAATAGACCCTAATCGAAGCCAAATCACGTCGACTGCTAGGACTTGATAGGGCTTGGTTTCATTCCTATATATTGGACACCGATCAAATTACAAACCACATCAATTATAAAATCAAGATATGATTTTCTTTAACAATAAGCACCAGTACAAAATAACTTCATTTTATGGAGAAAAAATTTAATTCTAGTTTCCACCACACTGTTATCTAAATTATACTTTGCTATTTTCTGGTGGATATATCATATATTAGCAGACGTGGGTTTTCTTTTTTTTTTTCTTTATTTAAATTTTGTAATATGGAAAATCTTTATTTAGAGAAAGGAGAATTTTAATTCGAATTGAAATTGATTGAATATAAATCAATTATAACAAGTATAGTATATTTATAGTATAATTTGATAAAATTTAATTTAAATATATTGTTTTTTGTAAGAAAAGGAAGCGTAGAGTTGAAATTAATAGAGGAAAATGGGGCACACGTGCTGAAAATTACATGAACAAATGTTGTTTTGTTTTGTTGTACAGTGGTGGAATTCACCTTACAAGTACGAACAATGTGTTGGGTCACATATGAAGTTCCAAGTGCAACCTCGGCAGACAGCTCTGTTTGAGTGCGATTCATTGCCATCACCATCAGCTTTCGCTTAATTCGCTCCCATATATCCTTGTCTTTCCTACAAATATCACTAACCTTGTGATGCTTTATTTTTAACTAAATCATCCTAAATAAATTATAATAATTTATCGCATAATAACAGTAAAAAGATTATAATAATTTAAGATAAACATTCAAACACTCATATATTTCGAACTTATTCATGGGACCTCAGTCTTATCCTTAATCATTGCGCAAAGACGTAATTGGTGTGCTGATTTATTTTAATAGTATTTATTTTTGCTTACTTTAATGGTAGTTGTTAGTTGGTTATAAATATTTTATATTGAATTATTTGAGTCGAGTCAAACACATTAATTTTAAGTTTGTTTGAATTATTATCGAGTTTGAAAAATTAATCTAATATTAGATGATATAGTATATTTTATCATTTTTATACAAATTAGAACGAGCTCACAAGCATATCAAACAAAAAAAAGAGTTCAAATTTGGGTTCTTAAGTTTAATAAATCGGATTCAAACAGACTTTTCTCGATTGATATCAATTGATTATCGAATAATTTCATTTATTTTTTACCTCTATCCGAGAGTCAAGATGAATTCCTTATTTTTCAACTTTTATATAAAATTGTAGTGTAAATCACGACGGGCTCTTCTAAAGTTTTCCATAATTATAAATACCCCATCATTTTTCTAAAATTACAAATACCCTATTGAAATTATAATTACCTTAACAAATACCCTTTTACAATGTGTTATTATAAGGGGGTATTTAAAAATATAAGAGGATATTTATAATTATAAAAAAACTCGTTATAATTTATCCATCGTAAAATTTTATATGTGAAAACAAAATGGGTCTAGGAAGTCTATATTAAACGGGCCAGTCGCAGATCCATGTCGGCTTAACTAAAACCTTATGTTCATTTGTTGTTTAATGGACTTAATTTCTTGGCCCACAACTAAAGTCGCATCTCAATAGAAGAAGTGCAAAAGCAAAATGACAAACGCTTTCTTTGGAATTGTTACTAGCTACATCTTATAAGGTTTGGAAAAATAAGTATGTTTCGAAAAGTTTCGACGTTTGTAGTGAGAAATGTGACGAGTGTTTTTTTTTTCTTTTTAACTAAGAATTTATTTAGTTGGAAAAAAAATAAATGTATAAGAAAGTGAAAGTAAAATTAAATATATAACAAAAATTGGTGTTTGATTATGGAGAATAGTTAGAGGAGAAGTAAAATTGAATGTATTCAAAATTTAAAATTGAGTAGAAAAGTAAAAATATAATGTCACAAAAATTAAAAAAAAAATACATATTTTATTTAAATCTGAATTCTTTGTTTGAGGTCATTTTGGTCGTAATTTTTACTTTATTTAAATTGAATAGTTTCAACACTCATTTTGATAAATATTTTTATTAATAAAAAAATATTTTTGTTCTTGTTTAAAAAATATTCTTATTAATAGAATTTTTAAGTTTTAATTTACTAAAATTAATTAATTAATGTTTTTTAAAATATCAAATAATTTAAAGGAAAATTATATTTTTCTTTTTTTACCTTTTCACTTCCCCTTCGTCTTTCGTTCTCATTTTTTTCTCACTCCAACTTAACGAATCATAAACAGTTAGACTGCATTAATCAACACTGCACTACAGCAGAAAAACAAGTGATAAAAACCCTCAAAACTTCTTCGCACCATTAATACACTCTCGCACAGACTTCCTGGAATGCGCACAGTGTTGATGGGCAAATTGGGATGTACCAATCGGATCCCTAGTCTCCTTCCCATGAACATGTTGATTCCTTTGCAACCATAGAGCAAAGTCCTCCGGAGGAAGAGAGCGATTTAAAACTTGAAAATTCTCATTCAAATCGAATTTCGCTGGACCTAGGTTAATTATATGACAAGTGCAATATAATTAACGTTCGAACGGGATATAGTTCAAAAAAAGTGACCAATCATACACTTACTCTTTGATTGATTTGATACGACCAAACTTAACGTGGGTAAATTTTTTTCCATAAAAATCAAATCCAACCACGTCTCTTGACCAAAAATATATACAATCGAGAAGCACATACAAACTGGTTTCTAAGTTTTTCGCAGCACTTTGGAGTCATTTTAAAATTCTTTTCTTAAATCCGAATTGATCAATCCAAGTATAGTCTTATATTATTTTTAGGGAGGAAAATCTGTCTTAATGAAATTGAAATAATAGTTGTAAAAAATGAATATCTTCATTTTTTTCAATAAATTTGATATGATTTTTCAATAAATTTTAGGAGTAATACAGAGCATTTGGGGGTTTTAACCCTTTAATATTATGTGTCATGACGTGTGAATAATTGACGCATATCTTTTATTTTTAAAAGAGTGAAGTGGTGACAATCATTTAATTACTTTATAAATAAAATTCAAATGTAATATCTACATGATAGCATTTAGGAGGTTAATTAATTATTTTAAAGCCCATAGGTTTCGGCGACGATATTGGAAATACATATTCCATAATGTATGATGACTCTAATTCCTCTTATATTCTTAATTATTATTTAAAGAATTTAGATCATAACGACATCTTCATTCTTATATTAAACAGAAATATTTTGATGTTGTCTTTTCTATCAATCTTTTTTTTTTAAATAAAAAACATATAGCAAATAAATGAACATAACAATTCTATTTGGGTATCACCATATTGGTACGTTACTGTTGTTGAATATTTAATTTGTGTCATAATTATTGCTCAAATAACTATAATTTCACCGATATGTAAAACAAATCAAAATCACTGCTCATAATCCAGTTACATACCTACAATCATAAGTTTGTTCGCGTTGAAAATTTTAATTTTTTCAAAAAAAAAAAAAAAACAACCATCAGGGGGGGGGCAATAATGTCAGGCCAATATAAGTGCCTCAAAAAAGTAAAATAAAAATAATGGATCTGAATTTTTTTTACTCTTAGGTCTTGATTATTGGTGCATAGTCCAAACAAAAAGCATAAGGTAATAATTATTGGGGGCCAAGTTTGTCCCAATCTCAGTGGCTGCACCACTCCAAACCTAATTAAGGGTATTATATATCCACTCCCAAATGCTTTATTTGGCACATTTCTTTGCGAATTAAGAAATAAAAGATAGTGCGTGGATTAGATTTTGAAGATCTTAAATTGGCCCCTCTAGAAACTTAAATTTTGGAGTTAAAAGGTGAATTATTGATCAAATTGCACATACACCCCACACACACACACATATTTATATTTTTATTATTTATTGTGATCGAGTTATAAAACTGTAAAAAGTTGTTTATATTATAAGGAGGGAATTTTGTATTTTTCGTTCTATATTTTTTGGTCAGTACACTTTTTTATCTTATTAGTTATGGAATTCTTGTTAATGGTCTCATAAAATCACAAAAAATATTATTTTTACCCATTTCGTCATATTTCGTTAATATCTTGATGGAAAAGACATATGTTAAGCACGTGGCTGAATACTATTTGACAAAAAAACTAAATTTTAATAATACTTTATGGGGCCAATAATCAAATTTTACAATTAATGGGACGAAAAGTATTCTCGTCCTAAAAAATGAGAGGAAAAATGCTATTTCTCCTTATAAGCATGTTATGAGATAATAATTAATAATTGAATAGATATTCATGGAGAAAAAAAATATTTGGTTGGATTTGCATAATTTCTTTCTATTAACGAAGAGATCTTGTATTCTTGGGCTCAAATTTAATTCTTTTTTGAAAAAGCAAATAATTAGTCATAAGTATTAAGGGTAGATTAGTTTAGCAGGCACGAATACTAGCTATAATGCATTGATGATCATTGAAGTTAAGGGTACGTAGGAGAATTGTAATTGGGCAGCATCCTCTAATAAAAATATTAATTTCTCAATATGGTGAGAGTAGCCTTGTAATAAGTGATTTTACCTAGTTATAGGAGTAGAATTGGGAAGGAGATAGTCCTTATCATGCACCTTACTATTCGGATTAATTACATGTAGTCTTCTGATATAGTGGTCTATTTATAATACCATTTTTATATTTTATAAAATTATATATACATCTATTAGAAATGTCAGTTTTATTTGTACAAATCACTCTTATTTTTAGAAAAAATAAATATATATTTTCTGACAACGCCAATGTTATTATACAAACTGTATCTGATGTTTGACTATAAGATATGGTTTTTATAATTACACAAATAAGAATAGTTTGTATAAATAGATCATAAATGAAAGAGGTGAACGTACTTATCCCTTTCCGTTATTTGTAAATACAGGCTTTGGAGATGACAAGCTGAGAAAATTGGGGTATGTAGAGATAGTTAATGAGCTGAGAGTTCTTGAGCTTTAATTAGTTGAATGTGATCATGAATGCATCTTGTTGGGGTTGGACAACTCAGATCAGTAAAATAGTAACTAGTTGTTATGTAAATTCAAAATATTTCAAGATTTCATTACAGTTTTCATGGATTTTGAGAAGAAAAGAAGTACTGCCCACTTCACCTTCAATGAAGGCATAAATAAATGTTTAATTTAAAAGCAACTTTTGATTATTTTATGAGCCAAATTATAACACTACCACACTTTTCTACCATAATAAGCAGAGTAGCAGACATCAGATTAACATTTTGTCTGCATTGTTCTTGCTTAGGCCACAACATTGCGAGGAGTATTTCTTCTCACTCCAATCATCACTGCCTCTTCTCTTGGCTCTTCTGATCCTAATAAACAGAGAGCCCATCAGCCATATTTCTCAACCAGCGCTTCTTCAACTCTCAATACTTGTAAAAACTGCTTCTTGGCTTCAAAATTTTTTGATATGGAGGTAAGTGCCCTAATGACAATTCTTGTCACAAGTTTCCTGTTTTGTGTTTCATCTGTTCATTGTGTTACAGACCCGAGTGATTTAGCTATACTCAAGGAGTTTAAAGAAGGTCTGGAAAACGGAGAGCTCTTGAACTGGCCTGACAATGGAGATGACCCATGCGGTCCTCCGAATTGGCCTCACATCTTCTGTTCTGGAAGCAGAGTTTCACAGATTCAGGTTAGAGGGCTGGGCTTGAAGGGCCCTTTGCCTCAGAATTTCAATCAGTTGTCTATGTTGCAGAATCTTGGCCTTCAGCATAACCAGTTTAGTGGGAAGTTGCCATCTTTTAGTGGGTTGTCTGAGTTGAGGTATGCTTTCTTGGATTACAACAACTTTGAGGCAATTCCGTCAGATTTCTTTAAGGGGCTTGTGAACTTGGAGGTGTTGGCATTAGATGATAACCCTTTGAACTCCACAACTGGCTGGTCATTGCCTTCTGACTTGCAGGGTTCAGCCCACTTGAAAAATCTTAGTCTTGTGAGGTCTAATTTGGCTGGTCCTCTGCCTGAGTTCTTGGGGTTTATGTCATCTTTGGAGGTTTTGAAGTTGTCGCTGAACCGGCTGA
>NC_026149.1:2503953-2542279 GCF_000512975.1 Sesamum indicum | reverse complement strand
TCCTTGCTGAGGATACTTTGGTTGAATGGACAGTCTGGTGGTATGACTGGTCCCATTGACGTAGTTGCAAGAATGGAGTCACTCACTAGTCTCTGGCTGCAACGGAACCGATTTTCGGGTAAAATCCCCGACGACATAAGTCATTTAGTTTCTTTGAAGGATCTCAATCTCAATGGCAATGATCTTGTTGGTTTAATTCCTGCTAGTTTGGCAAATATGGCATTAGCTTATTTGGATTTGAATAACAATCATTTCATGGGTCCTATACCAAGATTCAAGGCTGTTAGTGCTACTTATGGATCAAACCTGTTTTGTCTTCCCAATCCAAGAGCTGTGTGTGCTCCGGATGTTATGGCCCTGTTAGAGTTTCTTGATGGGGTGAATTATCCGTCCAGGCTAGTTGGATCATGGTCGGGCAATAACCCGTGTAGAGAATCTTGGCTTGGAGTTGGGTGTGATCAAAATGGAAAAGTGATCATCATAAACTTGCCCAACTCTATGCTTTCTGGTACATTAAGCCCTTCAATTGCAGCCCTTGATTCCCTAACTCGTGTATATCTGCAGTCTAACAATCTATCTGGTCCAATTCCTTCAAGTTGGACTAATTTGAAATCTTTGGTCCTGTTGAATTTGAGCCAAAACAACATTTCTCCTCCTATTCCGAGATTTGGTAGCAAAGTAAAGCTTATCCTAGATGAAAACCCTCTATTACATTCCAATTCCTCCAAAGAATTTCCTTCTCAAAGTAATAACACATCATCTAAGGACTTGCCATCGTCTCCTGTCCCATCTTCATCAAGCACCGGTCTGAATCCCGACTCTACCAGTCCCACATATGAAGCCATTGGAGAGAAACATTCCGACAGTTTTAAGTTGCTTGTAGTTGTGACCCCTGTTGCCATCTTTGCCATTCTGGTTTGTTTGGTTTTGCCACTTTCAATTTATTTCTGGAAAAATAGGAAGGATAGACCCCCTGCTCCAAGCTCCCTCGTGATTCATCCACGAGACTTATCAGATTCAGATAACACAGTCAAGATTGTGGTTGCGGATAATACAAACAGAAGCACTTCTTCCTTGACAACTTGTGGTTCTGCAAGCGTAAACAGCACTGATTCTCACGTGATTGAGGCTGGAAACCTGGTCATATCGATTCAAGTTCTTCGGAATGTGACCAAGAACTTTGCTGCTGAGAACGAACTTGGTCGTGGTGGTTTTGGCGTAGTTTACAGAGGAGAATTGGACGATGGAACCAAAATAGCAGTGAAAAGAATGGAAGCTGGTGTTATTAGCAACAAGGCTTTGGATGAATTTCGTTCAGAAATTGATGTACTTTCTAAAGTTCGTCACAGGCATTTAGTTTCTCTTTTGGGATACTCGATTGCAGGGAACGAAAGAATCCTGGCTTACGAGTATATGCCTCAGGGGCCTCTGAGCAACCATCTTTTCCACTGGAAGAAACTGCAGCTAGAACCTCTCTCTTGGAAGAGAAGGCTAAATATTGCCCTCGATGTTGCTAGAGGAATGGAGTACCTTCACACTCTAGCTCATCAGAGTTTCATTCACAGAGACCTCAAATCTTCAAACATCTTACTTGGTGATGATTTTCGAGCAAAAGTATCAGATTTTGGTTTAGTTAAGCTCGCTCCTGATGGATCACAGAAATCCGTGGCAACCCGACTGGCTGGAACTTTTGGATATCTAGCACCCGAATATGCTGGTAAAGAATTCTGACAGACAATACATGTGTTTTACATGATTCATTCTCTGTTTAAACTGACATAACGATGATCTTGAAACTTTCATTTCACATGGCTGCATGATCATCCAGTTACAGGCAAAATCACAACGAAAGCAGATGTATTCAGTTTCGGGGTGGTGCTGATAGAGCTACTAACCGGAATGATGGCACTAGATGAGGGCAGACCAGAGGAAAGCCGGTACCTGGTTGCATGGTTCTGGCAAATCAAATCAAGCAAAGAGGCACTAACGGCTGCAATAGACTCAGCTCTAGACATGAAAGACGAAACATTTGAGAGCATCTCCATTATCTCCGAACTTGCTGGCCACTGCACGGCAAGGGAGCCCGGGCAACGACCCGACATGGGCCATGCAGTGAACGTGCTGGCCTCTCTCGTCGAGAAGTGGAAGCCACACCGTGATGATACGGAAGAGTATTGCGGTATTGATTATAGCCTTCCACTGAAGCAGATGGTGAAGGATTGGAAAGAAGCTGAAGGGAAAGAAGTGAGCTGTGTGGAGCTTGAGGATAGTAAGGGTAGCATCCCTGCTAGGCCTGCTGGATTCGCAGAGTCCTTCAGTTCAGCTGATGGCCGTTAGATTTGGTCTCCTGTTCTGCTGTCTTTGTATGTTTTGATCGATGTAGATAATGCTATTTTTTCAACTGCTGGTAATCATAATGCAAACATACTTAGCTATATGATATCCCATCAAAATCCATAATGATTTTTAAATCCTACACACACACACACACACACTCATATTTATCTGTACGATTTATTAAGTCTCAACTCTCGAGGTGAGTCCATTAAAATGTTCTTACCTATACTTATATTTTGTTTACAAATAACAACCTCACTTTCCTATCTTATTTGATTGAATAAATCTAATAAAATTTTGTGCACATTCATACCGGGTATATTTCGATTGTTAGTATATATGATCTATGCTAATATTAAAAAGAATGCCCTCTACATTTATAAACAGAGGTTATTGACACCACCGTACTAATTTCTAAGGTAAAATATATACGATTTAAAAACTGCGACTTGAGAGGTAAAGGAATAGGGAATAAGAGAAAGACGAGCTGGAAAACGTATAACTTCCCTAAAAACATACGAAATTCAGTTTATAGGACTGAATGTGTAATTTCGTCTAATTACATAATAAGTATAATTACACTTATCATATGATTAGTCGGTGTAACGTGATTGATCACTCTTACTATAAGAAGTGTAATATGCATCCATCATATATTTGTATTGAGTAAGATTGAAACCCTTTCCGGCTAAAATGTTTTGATCGGTGTTTCCTTACAGTGAATTGGATTAATGTTAACCCCATTGATGATCAATCCGTAGTTACATGGTTTTGAAAATTGAATTCAATAGTCTTGTGCACTTTCAAATGGTTGGAATGGTCAGTCAGGAAAGTCTTGTTGTTTGACTGTTTGAGAAGTACCTAAAAATTGAAAATATGGAAATTATGGTATCCGTCAAGCAAACTTTTATATATAGGAAAAAGATAGATAATTCGACATGCCGAAATAAGATCTCATTTTGTGGAATCCACGTTGATGATGATATGATATGATATCCTTAATCTGAACGCAATTTCCTTGTGATTCTTGAGGATGAAATAAGCTACCCATTTACACGTCCATGAACCCCAAATATTTAAGCTATGGTAAAATGAAAATCTTGATCTTGATAGCGATATATACCCAAAACATAAAGAAGGAGCAGTGTCATATTTCCTTTCCAGATGCATTGATCACTTGCATGAAATGTTCAGTCTGCATCAAATAGAGTTATAAAAAGAAAGATTTCATTGAAACATCATTCTACAAGCTTCTCTCCTTGGTTGTGTTGACAACTTTTAACATCATTGTTGGAATAGCTCTTTCTGTTTTGGTGGAATGATAAGGTTTTATAGCAACAAATACCATAATGCTTTCTTCTAAATTTCAAACTAGACCCTCCAACCCTAACTATGAAAACACATGATTATATTAAGAGAATGGAATAATTGTGTTTACGCGTTATATAAATATTTCTAATAAGGATCTTTCACTTGTCTCTATATGTTTTTAAATAACATATATATATTTTTTTATCACATTTTTGTGTTACATATCAATTACATGCTAACTTTGATTTATCATTCTATGATCGGCATTTTTTTTAAATTAGAAATATAATTAAGTTAAATTATAATTTAAAATTGAGATGCATACTACTAATGTGGGGCCAATGTGTAATTGAATATCGTTTTTCGTTTTGAAGTTGTTATCTCATTTTACATTATAATTTATTAGTTATATGCAAGTTTATTGAATTTAAAAAAAAGTAATTTTGTTTTGTTTTTAGTGCCCATTCTCATTCTACCAATACATTTCACCTAATAAAAAATTTACAAAAAAGAAAAAGAAAGAAAGAAAGATCAGTTTTCGTGGAAATGAGAATGAAAAGGAAGGAGAAAAGTTAGAGTTGTAAATGATTCGAGTCGAGTCGAGTCGAGTACCTCATTTTTTAAGTTTGTTTGAATTATTATCAACTTTTAAAATTATGTTTGAATTTAATTTGGTTATTAATCTAATTGATTTCGTCGAGCTTTAATTGAATTAAACGCGAGTCGAGTTCAAAAGAATAGCAAAAATTTATAAAAAAATATTTTTCAAAGTTTAGTTTGTTAATTCAAATTCATTGAATTTAAATGAATTTTTAACCATCAATTTTAATGAAAATTGAATTTTCAATTAATATTTCAATCCTAAGAAGAGTAACGACTTATGGCTTTCCACAGTCGCCTGAACCGCGTGGTCATCCCCTTGCCAAAGGAGAAATCTTGCGGTGATACGCTTTCAAAATTCAAGTCCTTTCGGAAAGACTTGGACCTTTTAGTCAAATCTCTGAAAGCGGAGGGCAAGATCGTCCAAGAATGATACTAACAGAAGTGCAGTTACAGTTTAAGGAAAATTCCTTATCAACAGAAAGGAAAACTTCAGAATAGCGCAAACACGCTGGACCTGACTGACAGTCTGACACTATGGCCACGCTTTTGCTTGGAGTCCAAGAAATTACCAAAAAGTGTCCCCCCGAAGCTATTCGCTGCCCCACGTAATCCCGCTCCAAGATTATTAAATACCCCGGCTGGCCTTACAGTTATACTTTAATTCCTTCCGTATCCCCAATAAACCCCACTTCGACCTCTCTATATAAAAACCTCCATCACTTCCTACTACTGGACCCTTTTTTCTCATCCTCCTCTCCCTTTGTGTTTTCTGGTCTCGTCAATTAGTATAATTTACTTGAATTTGTCGCGGTTTCCTTAAAAGCTGATTTCATGGTGGACAGTGGTGGTGGTGGGCGGGCTTTTCCCGTGGTGTTCTTCGACGGCGAGAGGGAGATGGACATTGGTGATGTCAAAATTAACCCGTCGTTGGAGTACAAGCGCTTTCAGCTGTTGTTAAGCGAAAAGATAGGCATCTCTCCCAATCAGATTTCAATTTACCTCATTAACCGGAAAAAGAACCCCAAGGCGCCGTTCTCGGAGGATCGCCGGAGAATCCCGGTTACCGGAAAGGTCAATTTCGGTTCGATATGTCGCCAGAAGGAGTGTTGCTTCTTTGTCGTGTTGAAAAGATCGCGGAAGTCGAGGAACCGCAGGGAGAGGATGATCAACAGCGTTGATTTCGCTAATTTCTTGCCCCAGGTCGAGTTATCTCGGTCTTCGGTTCATCCGGTGCCGGAAAATCTGATTCTGCTACGAAGGAACCAACCGACGCCATTTTACGATCATATTATCCAGTCGGAGCTAGATGACCTGAACGGTCGGTTACAACTAGATGATTTGAACGGCCGGCTGGAGAGCTTGAGGATCCAAAGGGAGTATTATCAGATGGCAATGGCGAAAGGAACTCCGAATTCACCAAATTTCTCTTCGGAGCATGGTTCGGACCCGAATCTGAGCGTTGATTCGTTTCCGACGATTGAGGATATCTATCGTGTTAATTCAGCTTGGTTGACGACGAAAAATGAAACCAAGAAGGCTTTCTGCGAGGAGTGCTGGTACGCGAAGGAGAACGGAGGTACGCCGCCGTTCCATCCCTGCGTTAACGACACAGTCATTACTCGGTTCACGACGCGGTTAGGACCGATTAATCGGCCTATCAAATCGCTTCCCTGAGAGCTTTGGCGATTTCTTTTCTTTAAATAAAAATAGAAATAGTTAAACCTATTAATCTGGAAAAAGCCGCGTTGAATGTGAAGCGGTTAAATCAGGTGATCGTGGGCACACGGTAAGCCGCATACGGATAATAGGTACAGTTTACAGGCAAAACCTCTTTTGTTGCAAGGCCTCTACTCTGAAGTTTGATTAGTTAGCTGATTGATGAATGGTAAAATTTGTAAATTGGTCCTTGGGGTTTGCATTAATTGTGAAATGTGTTTCTCATTTAGAATCCAGAGGTTGATTCCTAGTAATTATCTTTCATACTCAAATTCCAATGCAACTCTTTGTTCTACAATTCTAATTCTTATCTTTGCTCTTCTCCTCACTCATTGTTAGGGACGGACAATTATCCATAAGCAAGATCAAGATGTGATCTCAAACGCAATTACTGTTATAGGTACTAAGAATAGTTTTGTTTAAATTAAGGATAATTACATTCTTTTTTGAGATTTAATGTAATTACATGTTTTTAAAAAAATTATATCTACCACCTTTGATATTTACTTCTATTTAATAAATAAGTTTCTCTCTTAGTCAAAATTAATTAAATTTGATAATATTAACAAAAATTTTGGATAAAAACTCCTTATCTGTTTCTGATTGATTTATTACTTATTTATTGCATGTCAAACAATTTTTTTTTATAATCAAATTATCTGTATACAACTTCAGACGTTAATGCATGTGAGAAATGATATTTTCAATGTTTGTTTGACCAAGTCAATCGAGGATAAATATTAATTTGTATTCATTTTTTTTTGTTAATAATTCAATAACTAACAAATTCAGTGAATTATAGTTATTTCTTAGGATTTGTTTAGTTGAAGTGAGAAAGAGAGAGAGGAAAGTGAAAGGGGGAAGAGGAGGAATCATAATAGTTTTACTTGAAATTAATTGGTATAATTGGAAGGAGAGTAAACATTAAATATTTTCACTTATTTAGTACAAGAAAAACAGATTGAAATAAAATACTAGTTTTTGTAATTGTATTGAATAACCATTCTCTTCATTTGTATTAGAATATAAATAAATTGATATTATAAATATAATTTTAGTATATAAAAAATTTAAATATTTATCAATCAAGAAAAATAATATTTTTAATTAATAAAAATGTTCATCATTGACTTTGATCCAGTGGTTTTTCAACGATTTTGTTATCTTTTCTTTTGTGATTATGTACGATATTAATGGTGGTATGGAGAAAAAAATTATATTTATATATATATATAGAGAGAGAGACAATAGAGTAAATCAAAATAAACTATATATATATATATATATACTTTTTTGCTTTTTTGACTTTATACTTTCGCTTTTCCACCCTATGTTGAATGAAAACAAAATTGAATTCTAGAGGGATTTCATATACATCGAGTTTTACTTTTCCTCTATCTATATGTTTTTCATGTCATTAATATAGTTATTATTAAACTTTTATTTTTATAGAATTTGTAAATCACATCAAGAAAATTAAAAATATATTAGTTCAATCAATACAATAATATTATAAAAATTCATTAAATGAATAATTAATCAATATAGTGATATAATTACAAATCATATAATACATCATGATAAAATCACATAAAATGATACATATATCCACATGTCTAATAATAATTCAAATTCATAACTTCAAATTTATTATGAAACCTCAATTTTAAGAGATTTGAAACACACGACCCTGTGTTTGATAGTTGGTGGCATCACCACTGCACCGAATACATCCCAACTATTAAGTCTCAATTTTAACCAATAAGTTCTGAGTTGATCAATTATTTGTGTACTGGTACTAAATATATGTATGTATGGAGTTGAGCGTGAAGAGTTTAGGGTATGGTAGTTGGTGCAGAATCATATTTCTTATTCTGTTTTTCTGTAAGTTTGAGTGGTTTTGTGATGTTAATTTGGAAGGAAACATTTTGGCTAAAACAAGTAAAATGGTTGAAACACATTTTCTAACACTTTGATTGATCAGTGGTCCTTCTACTTCTCCAGTACCAATATCAGAATTATAACTATATATGTGTTGTTTCAAAAAAACAAAACATTGATTTCCATCACTAATAAAAAGAAAAGCTACACTATTTTCCATAGTAAATTATCAAAAACATTAATTTTGCTATATCATTTCTCAAATATATTCAAAAAGAATTTCGTATTTATTCTTGTACGTAAATGTCATTGTTTCCTAATTTCCCCAAGAAATTATTATTTTATTTTTCTTTTTCCTCTCCCATATTTTAATTTATTTTTTAAAAATTCATTATAGTTTCTGTAGGGCACTTATAAGAATTAACAGATAGAAAAGAAAGGTTATTCGTTCTTCTCTTTTTAGAGAAATTAGGGGCACAATTATTTTTGTGGAGATCACGTGACAAGGACGCTGCGCCACGCCCAACGGACATAGAGATGGAAAACTATATAAGGCAGGCTATAAGCTGTCATTTCATTCATACCCATAGCTCCCCAGCTTGTTTTGTTTCCCGTTCCTCGTGATTCCGTGGAAGAAAACCCTAAGCCCGCTTCAGATAATGATACATAATCACATACTCTAATTTACCACCTCAAAATACTACCAAGATGGCGGCATACGCCGGTACAATTCAAACCCTAACCGACCGTGCGGCATTGATGAAAGAATCAATGCAGAAAACGCAGTCTATTACGGATAACATGGCGGCGATTCTCGGCTCCTTTGACCACCGCCTCTCCGCCCTCGAGACCGCCATGCGCCCAACGCAGGCATTCCTCTTCTTTCAACTTTTCTGTGATTTGTTGTAAATATTGGTGTCGGAGTTAAGTGCATGGAAATATTAGGTTAATTTTGTGGAATGTTTTTTTTTTTTTTTTTTTAAGTCTATTTGATTTTGCGCTCTGGATTTCGTTTAGTTGAAAACGCATTCGATAAGGAGGGCGCATGAGAACATCGACAAGACGCTCAAGTCTGCCGAGGGTATTCTTAGTCAATTTGATCTCTCACGCAAGGTCCCGTCCTCTCCTCTTTTTTTTTTTTTTCCCCTCTTATCTCTCCATTTTCTTTTTCTCTTTAAATAAATAAATGAAAACAAGTGATTGACTGGCTAGTTGATGAGAAGAATTTGAGACCCCAGCTTGCCTCGAGTAGATTTTTGAGCCAGCTCGAGCTCAGAATATGTGCTTGATAAATTTGATTTGAATTTTGATATTACTCTGATAATCACTAGAAAGTCGTGAGCTATGCATCTCTAGTTCTATTTTTTAGATGTACTGTTTGATCATCTTGATTACTATTATTCTCGCGATCATAAACAAATAAACGCCAATTAATTGAGGGAGACTTTGCATAAGATTTTCTTAAACATCTGTGGTGGAAACGAATTTTGAATCCTGTATTACAAATTTAAATCGTGTGTAAATGCACCATCAATTTCAGGCAGAGGCTAAACTCTTGAGGGGCCCTCATGAGGATTTGGAAAGTTACCTAGAAGCTGTAGATCAACTAAGGAGTATTGTCCGTTTCTTTAGCGGAAAGAAAGGCATCAAGAGTAGCATTGGGGTGGTCAACCATGCCAATAACTTAATTGGAAAGGCAGTAATAAAACTAGAAGAAGAATTACGACAGCTTCTTGCCTTATACAGGTTTGCCCATCACATAGTGACCATCCACTTAGCTCTTGTTGTTTCTTTAATTTATATGATCAGTTGTGGTAAACTTTATGGTCGTATCTAGTGAAATATGAATTTAGTTGTGGCCTTTGTGGCTCTATCTTTGTATATACGTGTCTACCTCCCTACCTTTCGTACCCATGTTCTTCTCTTGCAAATATGTATCATATCCAGGCTTGTGGTTTAGCAACCTCTTGCTCACTTCTCCTTTTTGCATTAGAAGTCTCTTTGAGCTTGGTTTATTACAAATTATCTCTCCTTGCATTTAATAAGGTTAGTATTAGTTGATCGATCATAATTGAAGACTATTCATTGACTTTTTTTGACATCTACTCATGATTTTCTTCTATGAAATGTGTGGTTAACTTATTAGGCTACTAAATAGAATATCGTTTGGTTATGTTCTCAGTTGATAACATGCATCAGTATCACAACTTCAATCCTTTAGAGTTTCTTCTCATAGTGTTAGGGTCCCCTAATAACAAATATTCTATCGTGGCATCACGTCATAATTTTTTACGTGTCCAGAGTTGTGCCAGTATGACGCAAATTTTGAACCATTATGCCCCATAATTCAATTCTTCCTGCCTCTATTTTATCCTTTGTGGCTATCAATCTCTGTCCAATGGTTTCAGTATTTTGGCATCTATATATAGTCTCTGGAGCCGATATGTTTTGCCTCTATTTAGATCTAAAAAACCTTATGTTTGTTCCTTGGCAACTAATTCATGATATTTCATAAAAAGTTCTATTCAGCCTTATGTTTGCCATAAAGCTGCCAGTGGTGGTTGCCTGAAGTGGTATATTTGGCATTGATGTGACTTATTTAGAAGATATCATTGTCTTTTTGCATCCACATTTTGGAGTTTGAGAAGTGTAATTTTTCCTAGACGATAAGGAAATGCCACACTTTGTTTGGTCCTCATTTAACCTCAGGAGTCACTGGGATTTAGGGCAAAACTTGGACTTTCATTCATACTTGGACCATAGTATTGATAGCTGCACAGCCTCAACTTTGTTCTTTTTTGGGAGTTGGTACTCCGTTCAAACTAGGCTTTAAATTTCTGTTCGTTGGCTGTGAACTTCTTCTTGAATGTCCCAATAGGCTCCAACTTATCTTTGAGCTGGTTGGTGTGTTTCTGTGGGACTGGCATTAGTTTTGTATTTGTTAAGAAACCAATAAGCGCTTATCACCAATTAAATTTGTTATTTGCCAAATAATAATGTGCTTAGCTTAAGCAAACTTGTTAAATCAATGAATTTATGCTAGAGTTTGTTTTTAGTCGGAACTTGCTATCTTGTCAACGTTATTTCCAGTTTGTCTGATATTTTTCGGTATCGGAATTGTGATTCTAACATGATTATCAAGGTTGATTGTAGGTATAATTAAACTAAGATAACTTATTTGGCAAGTTATGTTTCTATGTATTTTCAGCAAACCTGTTGAACCTGATCGTCTTTTTGACTGCCTGCCAAACTCTATGAGGCCATCAACAGGTGGATCACCTCGTGATGGTGAATCAAATGGAAAGAAAGCATCTGAGCAACAAAATAAGGAAACTGTTGTTTATCAACTTCCAACTCTTATTCCGGCCAAACTTCTGCCTTTACTACATGAGATAGCTGAGCAAATGATTCAAGCCGGCCACCAACAGACAGTTATGAATATATACAGGTGGTCTTATAGATTTTCATTTAATTTTGATGTAGTTTTCTAGGATTGTTTTATTACTGTTATGATCTGGAAAAGCTGTCTATATTTTTTGTGGTCAAGTTTTCAAGCATGATAAGAAGATGACATTTTTATGAATTTGGCATGTAGCTACATAAGATAGAAATATATATTGTGATTACTTGTCATCTCATCTCTTTTCAATGACAAAAATGATATGAGATGAATTTGGGTGAGGTGGCAATATTTTTGAATGTATGTTCAGATATGAAATAAATCGTAATGATTTAGTTGATGTGATGGTTAAGAGATATTTTTATAAGAATAGTGAAATATATTTCTAATATTTTTTATAAAATTATCACAAGCAATTGCATATCCAGACGGATAATATTTCATGAGATGATGTAAGATGAGATGGGAAAAATCCAAAAGCAAGCTCAACTTTAGTTTTCACTTCTCCACAGCTCAACCCAATTTACTTTAAAATTTTAAAGTAGTCTATCATATAAACCAATTTGTTTATTGATAGAGTGGAACTTCTAGATGCTGGTTTTACATGGTTAGCAGGTAAATATGTATATGATAGAAAATAAAGTACATTTCATTGAAATGTAACATCAACTTGATCAGTCAACCACAATAGATTAACATTCTAATAGATATTTGTGCCATATAGCTTAAGTGCTGCTGACTTTTTAAATGAACAGTTGGAATGCGATGAACATACTACTGCATCTGCAAGAATAAAAAGAGGAAGCAAATGAGGAATACGAAAACTGTTTTTGTTAAGTCACCTTGTTAGCAAGAACTTCAATCCATTTATGACTTTAGATCATTTGTAGCTAATCGTGTTTTTCACTTGAATGTCCTTGGGAGGCAAACCGAACATACATACTACTTTTTCGCTATTGTTAGATGTATCCTGATGTTATTGTTATCGCATTCATTCCTTTTAGGGAAGCTCGGTCTTCAGCACTAGAACAAACTCTTAGGAAACTAGGTGTTGAAAGGCTTGGTAAAGAGGATGTGCAAAAGATGCAATGGGAAGTTCTAGAGGCAAAGATAGGAAACTGGATTCATTATATGCGAATTGCTGTAAGGGTTTATACACATTCTGGACTTTGCTTTTCATTTGCTTTCTAATTTCTTCTTTCACCATACATTATATTTGTATGGAACAGGTCAAACTTCTGTTTGCTGGTGAAAAGAAAGTATGTGATGCGATTTTTGTGGGTCATGATACTCTTAGGGATCAGTGTTTTGCTGATGTTACAGCAAACAGTGTATCTGTGCTCCTCAGTTTTGGAGAAGCAATTGCTAAGAGCAAAAGATCACCTGAAAAGCTGTTTGTCCTCCTGGACATGTACGAGATAATGCGAGAACTTCAGACAGAGGTATGAGGAAATTAGCAGTTCATAGGTGTCATCAAACCCTGGTTCTCTTGGTTTAAGACATTCATTGGCTTATGAACTTGTCTTTTCCTTCTTTATCTTAATTGGACCATATGCAAAAAGTTCTTATTGCATGTGCATCTGTCCAGCATACCAAAATGAAATTTATAATAATTTCAAAATAATACTTTCCAGTGCATTACTTTGAGTAAACTCAGAAATCAGAATATGGAGACTTTTGGAGTCTTGAAAATCTAGTGTTTTATCAGGCCTGCCAATCCGTTCCTTTTCAGCAAACTTGTTATGGGACATACATGTTATTTTAGGTTTCCTATCAAGTGTATCATCAATCTTTGTAACTGACTGCTTGCTACATTTTCCAAGAGATGGGGAAACCGTGTTAATGCTATTTGTGCCTTCTTTCAGTCAGTATGGCAGCTGAACAACTGAATGCATTAACATAACTCTATGCTATATTATCTGGGATCAGCTACATGAATCCTTTGCTTTCACTCCCTTTCTGTATTTCCATATCTGCATTTAGACATCTAATTTAATCTTTACTGGTTGCCTATCTGTAACTACTCATCCTTGTACTAAAACTGCATTTTATGTAATCATTTCTCATCTAACTGATTCCTTATATTCTTGTGTGGGGATGATCTTTCCACAACACTAGATTAACATTGATCCCTTCTTTTTATTTTATCTACACACGTAATGCTATCTGTAAAAGTATGACCATGGATCTTGCCTGTATATCCTTGTCCACGTGGGGCTCATAATTGAATTTTAATAATCTTACATAGCGACTTTGTGTTTTCTTTTTCCTCTTTTCTTTGGCATTTTAATTTATTGCTGACATTGACAGATAGATATCATATTTGGAAGTAAATTTTGTGTTGAAATGCGAGAATCTTCTGTCAACCTCACAAAACGTCTAGCTCAGACTGCTCAGGAAACTTTTGGTGATTTTGAGGAAGCAGTTGAAAAAGATGCCACGAAAACTGCTGTTCTTGATGGAACAGTCCATCCTTTAACCAGCTATGTGATTAACTACGTGAAATTTCTTTTTGAGTAAGTGTACCTTGGCCAGCTTCATGTCTTTATCTCCATTATGTATATGTATGGTCAATGGTGGCTTTTCTTCATCTAATTCGTGGACCTGTATTTACAAGATATCTTATTCTCCACATACATTTTAACAGTTTTGTCTTCTTCTGCTGACTGAATGCCTTTTCACGAGTACTTAACACAAGTTTGCTATGTCAAGCTTTTCTGATCGCAATTTACATATTCTTATTCTCGTCTTTATACTTTCAGCTATCACTCAACTCTACAGCAACTCTTTAGAGAATTTGATGATGGTGATGCAGAAAAACATTTGGCGTCTATAACAACAAGGATAATGCAGGCTCTTCAGAGTAACCTTGATGGAAAATCCAAGCAATATAAAGATCCTGCTTTAACTCAACTATTTCTAATGAACAATGTGCACTATATTGTCAGATCTGTGCGCAGGTACGTGATGCTTATATTATGCATGATCTACCCTACAAACTTCAGAATAACAATTGAATTTCTTGAAATTTTGTTATCAAGGTCAGAGGCAAAGGATCTACTTGGTGATGACTGGGTGCAAATACATAGACGAGTTGTCCAGCAGCATGCAAACCAGTACAAGAGGATTGCTTGGTCTAAGGTGTAATATCATTATCACAAAATATTTAGTTCATGCATATGCAGGGTTTAATAATTATTGCAATATCATTATCACAAAAAATTATCATGCATACTCACCGAAGTTCAGTACTAAGTGCAACCAATATCATAAGTATTGAATCTATGTGACATGTCCTTGTTCTATTCTTTCTTGTTACAATAACTCATGCTATATTTAGTTAATAAGCAAGCTGCAATGTAATTCACATTGAAGTGCCTGTTACTCAAAGATAAGTACATGTTATCCATTGCTTGCACCATTTATTTCCAAATAACGTGTAACATTGAAGTTTCTGTTACTGAAACTATATTTAAGGCTGACTATCCCCAATGTTATTAAATATTTGCTTTGCCTAGACAATTATTATTATTATTATTATTATTTTTTGTGGTAATTTTTATCAGGCTTAATTGTTGAGCAATTTATGGTGCCTCACATTTTTGTTCTTATTTATCCATTTTTCTCTCCGGATGGAAAGATTCAGCAGACAGTGGGGGAAGAAAAAGGAGGATCAGTTTTAGTTTATTTCATTATTAAATTTCTCCACTTAAATTTTCTGCTTTTTTTTCCAATTTCATTTTCAAGTGGAAAGGGGCAGCAGTATTGGACGCCTTGCTGTTCCCTGCTGCGTTCAGACTCACGTTTTGATTCGCCAATGTATTTGATAACTGAACGACCAGCATGAGCATTGGTGCTTCAAGATAGCACCAAAGCCTGAGTTTTATTGCTAGATGCATGTTCTAGTTTCTCTATCTGCTTCATTTTAATTTGGTAAAAACATCTAGCAGATTTCAACTAGGTAGTAGCTTCCTCGGACCACATATGCTTACAGTGTTTTCTTTTGCTGGAAAATTGCTATATGCAGATTCTTCAGTGTCTCTCAATTCAGGGAGCCTCCCAGCCATCTGATGTGGCTGGTGTTTCCAGGCAAATGGTGAAAGACAGGTTCAAAAACTTCAACTTGCTATTTGAGGAGATTCATCAGAGGCAATCTCAATGGACCGTTCCAGACAGTGAGTTACGAGAGTCTCTGAGACTCGCAGTTGCTGAGGTTCTTCTGCCTGCATATAGGTCTTTCATTAGACGCTTTGGGTGTGTATTCTCTTCCAATAGGCTCCTATTTTCTGCATATTGATCTTTTTCTAAGATTGTACCTTTCACTTTATCTGTGAGCTGATCAGAGTGCTTAAATTTTATTTGTCTTAGGCCTATGATTGAGGGTGGAAAAAATCCACAGAAGTATATCAGATATACTCCAGAAGATCTTGAAAGAATGCTGGCAGAGTTCTTTGAAGGAAAGACGTGGAATGAACCAAGGCGATAAATTCTTATGAACTACGCATTCGTGTATTATAAGTAAGATTTTACTTTAAATGTCATCGTGACCAATAATTACTGCAGACAAAATAAAATCCTCCTCACTGCACCTGTTTCCCGTACAGATGAAAGTTAAGTCGGCACTCTGCCTATCCGCGTCTGCAAACTAGTTAGCCTGGTGCAATGTGCTTTCTCATATGGTTTGGAGTACCGTTCCTATTTTTCATTATTTCTAGTTTAAGCCTAGCCTGCAGCAAACTTGTGAATGTGTACCATGATTCACTCATCTCTTTTCCTTGTTTGTGGAAGTACTTCAGGGAATAAAGTTATTATGTCACAAGAAGGCAGGTTTTGCACTTCATTTATCTTAGAAGTTCAGTTAGAATGCAAGAAGATAAAAATCAAGGGGGGTCTTTGTCTTTTTGTAGGGAAGTTGAGAAACTATAAATGGGCAGGTGAAGATTTATTATCAAATGGCAGAAGGTAGTAAAGAACAAAAGTATTATGTGGGTGAGGCAGAGGCTGCCAAACTTGTACAACAAAAGCAGCATGATGCACACACCATCAGAACTGAAAGAAAGAACCTTTTTTTCTTCATTTCTTGAGCTGCCCATCTTTTCATTTTTCTCTCTCATCAGATCAAGCCAAAAGAGGATGAACTGCCCTCAACTTGATCCAAACTTGAAATGAGGTCTAATAAGATTGAGATCTGATTTTCAAAGAATGCTCCTAGTGATGCAACAGATTGTTCTTCTTTTCAATATAAATACAATTCTTTATTGCAAAACAAAATCCTCATTTGGTCAGATGCAGATCTTTTATCGCCCTTTGTATTAGTGTTACATTAATGTATAATTGTTATGTATTTCTTTTTTTTAAAAAAATATTTAAATTAAAAGTAGATTGCATAAATTAGAAAGTATGATTAAATAATATTAGAATTTAAAAATGCATGAATGTGGTACTAATATATAACACGATATACATCGGTGCCTTAGCTATTTCATTTTATTCTTCTGGTACTTTGTTTGGCATTAGTTCCCGCCCTTCATTTGAGGCCATCAAGCCCAAGGGCAAGGCACCTTACATAGTACAAAGGGCATACTACCAACAAGATACAACTAGTGTAATTTTTTCTTTATTATTATTATTCAATATTTATTTAAACTAATTTTTAAAATTAATATTGTCAGGATTAAAAATAATAAAATTAACTGATTAATGGACCAATTATCTATTAAAGAATTAAGCATAATTAATTTTTATTATATGATTAAATAATTAAGTTAACTGATTAGGCCCTGTTTTTTTCATTACTAGGTTGTACAAACAACGTAATACGCCTACGGTCAAATAAAGTGTTCACTTTGCATTATGGATGTCCGTTTCTAATTGAAATGCCCAATCTAATTATTGTTTGGATCAAATAACTCAAACTGCCTAAATAAATATATTATAATTAATACAATTTTCTTTTAATCCTGTCACTTAAATAACTTGTATTGCAAAGTAAAACAGGCCTTAGAGATATAGAACCAATATAGCTTAATGGAGGGAGTATTGGGAAAAAAAATGCAAATTTAGTCATAACTTAGAAGTTGTGACATTTTTAGTCCTTTACAAATTAATTTTTGTAATTTAATCCTATAATTTTAAAAAATTAACAAATTTTAGTTCCTTTTCGGTCAATTTGATTGGAAATTAAAATGCAATTTTTCGGCTAAATTAGCTAGAAAAAATTGAAAATTATCAAAATTATGAAGTTATATGTCCAGATCACAAAATTAATTTATACAGGATTAAAAATATCATTTCATAAATTACAAGATTAAAATTATAATTTTTTCGAGAGAATTATTACAAAAGTGGGTTTACCGTATATTAAAAAAAAAAAAGAGAAAGAAAGAAAAATATAGGTTGGGCGGACGGTTATAAATGGGGTTGCCAAACAATGCCTGCTCTTATTCTCCTATGAAGACGACGTCTGTGTGTCATCATCTTCTTCATCATCACTGCTAATTCACAGAATCAAAACGATTTCAGGTATCAGATTTTGATTTTGGGGGATTTCAGGAATGGAATGCCTCAGACTGAGAGTGAGACTGAGACTGAGAGTGGACTCCAACCAGAAAACAAGAGCCCTCAAAAACCTGGGAAAACGACAAGAAAAATCCTTCCGCCTTCTCGCGGACTTTTTCCCCACGTGTGCTCTCCCACCGTCGCTCCACCCCATTTATAACGCCTCCCTCCGCCCCAATTTCTCCCACAACCCACCAAAATGGCTTCGTCTTCCTCCTCTGCAAGTAATGAGGTGCTTGATGCTAATCCAGTGCCGCCGCAGCCCCAACGATGGCCCATTCCGCCGCCTGGCCCTGTAGCGCATGCAGTTTACGTTGAGGAACTGTATCATGACCCACCTCCCCGCCGGCCCTTTCTTCGCCGCGAGATGTCTTTCATCTGCCGTACCATAACCTGGGGCCTGGTTGTCTGTCTTATGGCCTCCAGTTTTGCCGTCCTCATGTGGTTGATTTTCCACCCCGTTTTCCCCCAACTCCACGTGGCTTCCGCCACCATGTCGAGCGTCGCCACCACCAGCACCGATGTGGGGGCGGAGTGCAACATCACCTTCATCCTCACCAACCCAAACCGCCATCTCACCGCCATTTATGATCGGATGGAAATCTCCTTGCTCTATCCGTCCCAAGGAGTGCTGCTTTCACAAGATTACCCGCCGCCATTTTCGCAGCCCAAGAAATCCCGAACCACCATCGAGTCCGATCTCAGTTTCAATGGTGTCTATCTGGGAAGCGAAGTGTTAAAGGCCATGAAGGAAGATCTGGACCGCGGGAGTTTGAGCCTTGGAATTAGGATTCTTGCAATTGTGAGGTATAAGAGTGGGAAGTGGAAAACCAGGTCCCAGTTCATGAGGGCTTATTGTGGAGGTGTGAGTTTTGGGTTTACTTCAGTTAACAACCCTGGAATTTTCTTGAATCCATACCAAGAGTGCGAGGTTTATCTTTATTCAAAATGAATGTGACGTGCTCTATAAATCTTTGTATGATAATGTTATCAAGAACAAGAAGTTATTGGAAGTAAGCTTTATGTACAAGTTATGACTTGTGTAAAATGATAATTATTGTTTGTATTTCCTCCTTATTCTTGATCATGTGCATCTACAATTCAAAGCAGTAATTTTAGTACTGCATGATAGCTTCTGACTACATAGGTACAATTTGATGAGTTATTTGACTCTAGTGCTTAATCTTGATCATGTGATCTACAATTCAAAGCGCTGATTTTAATACTGCACGATAGCTTCTGATTGCATAGGTTCAATTTGATTAGTTATGTGACTCTAGTGCTCGTCTATCTGTAATTGAGATCCTTTTCTACTGCTCTCACCAGTTGAGATTCTTGGCTGTGTTGTTCTTCTGAAAATATAAACTGATAGCACAGGCGTGAGGTAAGAATACCTAAAGATTGAGCACACTTAAGTCTAGTTTCATCATCAACTGCACAATGTGTTTTGTTCTCGTTAGCTATTTAAGATTTTCCAAAAATCTTGAATTTTCAGTTTTTCCACCGACTCGTTTCAGTCTCATTTTAGCTTTTATCATTGTTTTTGGATCAATTATATGCACACATTTTATGGACCAATCCGGTATGTTAATGATTTGATAAATTTCTTTTACTAACCAACTTCACTTTTGTTTCTAATCCATGATCATGAACTTGATACATTTTTATCCTTGTGTGCAACATTACTTAATTTGCCATGACTAGAGTATGTGCTTCTGATCTTTTAGGTCCATTCAGAAAACATAGCTACATGTTGGTTTGGGATGCTCTAATTTGTCTATTCATGGTTCCCTATTCATTCTGGTTGAAATGATTACTATTGTTTCTCTAAAGAGAGAAAATTCATGAAACATTGATACAACTATGTATTCTTTCATTATTGGTTGCAGATTTTCTTGTCGTTCTTTTCAGGACCATATTAATAGAAGAGTTTCCATGAACTGTGGACAACAACGTTCCATGTAACTGTTAGGTTCGGTTTCTGGTGTTGGAGTTCCACAGTTGACACCTGCAATGGCTTTTTTAAGATTTTGTCCCTAACTGTGAAACTGTCAGCCCTATGGCTGGCGGCAAAAGTCATTTTTATTGTTACGTTGAATATTGAATTATGCCCTTGTCGTGACGTTGTGAATTATGCCCTTGTCAAGACGTTGTCAGGATTTCCTTGATCTGAAACTCCCTATCTAAGTGGTTAACAAATCAATTCCTTTTTGTCAAGTTAAAGATTGAGCTTTCCACGTGGCAAGTTGTGCTATCTGTGGTCGATCAGCTGCTACAGATTCATGCTACGTAGTTTCTTTTACACGAGGTATGTAAATAACCCTAGTCATTTAATACGAAAATGACTCCACGAAACTTTCCAGCATTAGGCGTCGATACATAATAAATTATTTCTTTAAGTTGGTTTGACTTTCAGAATTAGCTTCAAAAGAAGCACATACGAGATAGTTTAGAACAGGACGATCTTGGATTTATAAAGATCTCTGCTGACGCTAGTTTGGTTTATTCACAAAAGAAAAACCTCCTGTTTTCCCTGGAATTCATCTCTTTTTTTTTGTGCAACTGCAGAGCATCTTGGGATTCCTTTCACGGCAGAATGTAGGCTTTTACTCGCATCATGTTCAACGTTATATAGAAGGATTGCAGCTCTTTTATCATTTCTTTCCATATTTTGCCCCTTTCCATATTGAAGTAAAGCATAATCTTCACATCTTCATCTGTCATCTCTTCCTCTCTGTATCATTGTGTTCGCTTTAGCATGTCCTATGGCATTTACTGGCAATTCAATTTCAGGATGATTTATTTCATGTTCACACTATTTGGTCTGCAATATGTGCTTTGGCTTGTACTAAGTTGCCTACAACTGATGCTCGGTCCCTTTGAGGGATGTACTAATATAACTGTCCTTTGCGGTCTTTTCTACAAAAAACTAAACAAATAAATGAAGAGGCATAAGTTTCGATTGTTTGGACAGAATTGTGGTTCCTATGTTGGTGTTTTTGCTTATGTCGAAGTGACCTTCTCCCTGAGACAAGGAGTAGAAAACTAGGAATACCTCTGATCATATATGATCTTGTATTATGAGTATTTGCTGAGAATTTGCATTCTTGGATTCAACAAAAATGTTTCTGAGCATCAGTACTGTACAAAGGTGTTACAAAAATGTCTACGTATAAAAATGCTTTTAAAATAGGAGTTGTATATGGAATAATATGCATGATCAGAAAATGTTAATTTCCATTTGAGTATTCCTTTTTCCTGTCTGCAGGATCATATATAAACTTTTCTCAAGTTATTGAGTTGCCTGCAGATTACATCAAACTTTTCCTGAAAATAGCCAAGGACAGCTTGATTCCGGTGGATAATGCAGCTGCTGGTAAGTTTTATATAGGGTTTGCTTGCCGACTTCTTGATGCATAGAGATCCCTTTTTCATCTTTTTTCTAAATTTTGGTTCTTGAATTAGGTTCACAATTCTTTTTCTAGTGAGGTAAATATCCACTTGATTGGAGGGTTGTTTTAGTTTCTATTTTCCAAGCAAGTACAGTATCTTGATGTTTATGGGGTATCTATCATCTTTGTTTGATCACCAACAGTAACTCTACTTCAGTAAATTGTGTTGCTCGGTCGACGTTCCTGGAGATTGAAGATTGAAAATGTGTTTCTTGAAAATCTTTAAGTTTGTTTCCGCCCTCGCACCCGACTTATATGACTTAGGTTCAAGTACTTTATACAGTGATTTAAGAAATATATGCAATAATGGTGTTCATCTCACCTCATGTATAAAAAATAAAAGAAGTACAAAAATATGAATAATTTTTTCATTCATAAATGATTTTTTTTAATCTAAAATTATATTTGAGAAAAATATTTAATTATAACTACATCCTTTTGACTTTATACATATTACATTTACCCTTTATAAATATAAAAATATTACACGAGAATGTTAAATGAAGGGTAAAATTAAAAATTTATGTAATATTTTTTTATTTACGTCAATATTTTTTTGTTCAAATTCTAATGGAAGAAGAGCGGGTGTAATAAAAAAATTTTAGGAAGAAGTATAATTTTTTTTAAAAAATATATACATGATTTCACATTTCTAATGAGGTCCAGCTATAATTAACCCTAAAGTAAATTCCCAATTTTGATTGACCCATTGTGATATTTCTTCAATATAGTGAAAGGCCCATCGCGTTGGCCCAACCTTTAAGTTACCGAGCCTAGTACTTTCCAGACTTGGGCCTGTTGCGATGTGTCAAACAGTTTTTGCCAGGGCTTGAACTGAAAAATTCAAAAGCCAAAAAAAAAAAAAAAAAGGAAAAACACTTTAAATAACTCTTTTGTCTAACTATAACCCCTTGTTAAAATTAGTTATTTGTTGATCTCACTTTGTATCTTTATATATACATTCTGGTTGTCCATATTTTCATGTCAAAAGCTGTTGCAGTCCAAATTTTTTATTATAAATTGATGTTGCACTTCACATATACACGCTAATCTACACAATTTTTATACCTAAAAAACTCTTACACACATCACGTGTGCACGTAAACGAGATGCAACACTAATTTACAATAAAATAAAATGAAATTGCAAAATTTTTGAGATAAAACCACTAAGAAAATATCTGTGGTATATAAATAATCTTTTTTTTTATATATATCTTCACCAAAAAAAAAAAATAGAGAGAGAGAGAGAAAATTAAAATGTGCTAATCAAGTGATGATGATAACAAAATTTGTAAACTAAGCAATCAGGAGGCAACAAATTATGTTCTTCCCACTTGGAAAAGATTGAGTCCATTGAGTTTGTCCTTTTGGATCCCTATAAACCCCCTTTTCCCCACTTATCTATCTTTTTTTCGGTTGCAAGAATTCTCTATCTATCATCACATGATTCTTTATTCCTTTTCCCCCTTTTCACATTTTGTTCCTTTCAATTTTCATTCATTACCTCTCAGACTTCATCGCCTCATTACACATAATTGTTTCTTCTCAAAATGTTCAACCCAATTCCTGTAGAAAATTAGAACTCTAGCTAATTTTTCATTAGTTTGGATTGGATCGAGCAAGTTCGTAAATATGATATTCTTTCACGAGCTTACATTGAGTTTTTCTATCCCGTACTGATCATGACAGTTCAAATAGGGCTCATACTATATAAGATCGTGTGTGGATTAGATAAAAAGGTTGAAAAGTGATCATTCCACATTGGCTAAGAAATGTTTCTAAAATTCTTATAGATGGATCTACCTCAATTTTACGAAATTTTATATATAAATATGAGTATGTGATGTTTTAATTTATATAAAACAAAGAAAACAAAAGAAAAGGTATATATGTATATAAAGAATCCAAACAAATTTGGACAAAAGGAAAATACATTTCCAGCCTTAAATATAAATTATTATGTTAAAACTAAAAACCCCTTTAACATTATGAATTCATTTCATAACAAATACTAAATACTTTTTGGAACATAAAGAAGTACCAAAATATGAAAGTACATTAGTTAAATTTGTGGCAAAGAAAGAGGGTTCTCAAACTCCAAGGATGATAGTGTAGGGTCTCTTGCAGGTACAGAAACTGCAGACACAAGATTAGAATCAAGGGTTGATTTGTCAGAGCAAAAAGTTGGGGTAAGGGGGGTTTTGGGATCTTCAACATCCCCTATGTCCCTTGTGAGGTAGTGGGCAGTGGGGGGATATGGATATCCTTGGCTTCATTTTGCTGTCCCAAGATGCCTCTTATCCTCTTACTTCCATCTACTTTTACTATTTACTTGCTTTCCTTTTTGCATCACATCATTCCTATGCTACATCTTTTATACCACTCTATATTTATAATCTAAAATTCTACATTTACAATACATTATTATCGATTATTGAGTTTAGTCCCTTTAAGAGCCGCTCTGTAACTAGAATAGATAAGTTGTATAAAAAAAAAGTAAAAATTTGATATTTAATGAATGTTTATTAGGTTGTTCACATAAGTTTTTTAGTAAAACTAGTCAACATCAAAGTGACGTGTAATAATAACTCATGTCTTTTTATAATAATAAGGTTTTATAAAGTATTGGGTCCCAAATCAAATTAATATAATATTTTCTTGTTACGTTTGCACTTATAATGTAAGAATAAGAATGTTAGATTTTGACATGCTTTATGATATTTTGACTCTTTCATTGAAAGTAAATGGACTACAAGTTGTAAAATTTTTGTAGTAATTAATTAAATGGGTGCTGCTGTAATAGCATCATAGAAATGTTAATCTAAAGCAAAATTTGCATTAGTATATAGTAAAGAATCCGAAAGGTGAAGTGGGGTAGTGTCTTCTTTTCACTTCTATTTGTCATATGTGTGGGCCCCAAACGTAGCCCACAACATCTTGGCCCTCTACTTGCCCACTCCAATCCCCATCATTCACTATTCATGAACTCACTATTTCGTGTTTGTTTATTTATTCTGGGGATTCTTTTTTTTTTTTTTAATTTTTCTAAATTACACTTTGCACCCTGAAAATATGACGACGGGCTATAATACTTGATTCAATAAAAGTCGAACTTGACTTACCAATATATTAATTGGACTACAGTGACCAAATTGAATAATACCTTTATAAATTTTGATGAAAAAGAATATTTTATAACAATTTTTTAATTGAGTAGTCATTATAAATTTATTGTAGCCTAACTCTCTAACCATAAAAGAATTGCTTATTTTATTTAGCATGCCTACTCACTAGTTCAAAATTATAGTACTAGTATTTAATGCGCAACCCCCCCCCCCCCACCCCCCCCCCCCCCCCCCCCCCCCCCGCCCCCAATTAGTGTTAATCAGCCGAAAAAGAGAAGCTAAATTTGGAAAATGGGATCTAAGTAAGTATTTTTACCCTCTAAAACGTAACTTTTATTGCATATAGGGCCTTTCTTTCACTTTATCGTACCAATAGGCATACATATGGCCACGTCTTGTGTCCCCAACTGCCCAATTATATGTTTGTACCATGTTTTATTTGGTTTTAATTGAAGTCTCATAAATTCATTTTTAATGGCCGATTATGAGGTTAGCTTTGTAATTGAGTGGGTTAAACTTGTGTTTTGAGTGTATACACAATTTTTTATATCGTTTGATTTTTTGGATTAAAGTTTATAAAAATCACGTTTTGATAAAAGCTACAATTTGTAGGTTTAAATACCAGAATAACAATTCTTCATCAAATTACCTGACTCATTAAATTACTTTACCAAAATCACTTGTCACAAAACTAGTTTTGAAATTCAACTACAATCTACAGAGGTTTAATTAATTATTGAAATTGTAAATCCAAACGCCATAATCATCCTTTCCTAAAATCAACTAAAGAAAGAACGATTCAGAGACTTATTACTAATCAATTTCTTGATTTATTGAGACAATTATGTGTCCTCCTCAAAAATTAAAAAAAAAATAAAAATTATATATTTATAAGGAGGGAGTGGAGATATTTCACAAAATGTAAAAAAATATTCTTTGCCTTTATCTTTATTTCATGAATGAATATACGGAATTTTGGTGGTAAAGTGAGAGATGCTACACTTTTACGTCTTTTTCTGGCTTTTTACCCTCAAAAATTGAATAAAGTTGTGCGTGCACTATACTCTTAATATACACACAACATAATGACCGCTTGCTTATAATTCCCTTAAAGTCAATATAACTGTATATTCTGTTTTTATAATCATGACTTACTTTCTTTTATATCAATCCACCTCTTTCCACAATGTTATATATATTGGTAGAAATTATATCTGTCATCATATAATTATGGGACTTCAATTACCCCGTTTCTTCAACGTATGCTCATATTTTAGGTGAAATTTGTAATGTGAAATAGAATTGTCGCAAAAACAATATAATTTTTTAAAATCAAGAATGTTTATTTTTATTTTTTTAGAAAATGCCTAGTTTTTTAATTAGTCCTCGTTTACACGAATGTATATACTATACATGATGGGGAAAATCCAACACAGATCAACTTCGATTGAAATTGAACTAATTATATAACAAGTATAATATATTTATGATGTGGTTGTTGTAGTTAAAAAAGAATAATTAATCACGTGATTGATAAATGTATTATACTTATTCTATAATTAATTTAATTTGAATTTTAATAAAAAAATTCCATACACACAATTGGACATTCTAGTCACGGCATATACGAAAATGGCACAAACAAAAAGGCCACCCGCGCGGCCCACCAGGCACCCACCCTTCTCACTTCTAGAGCCTATATTAGTAGACAGCCGAACCCCATCCCTCCTCCTCACTCCCACACCTCAGAAACCAACTCCAAGAGCTAAACTCGTTCCCGCCGCCGTCAACATGTCGGAGAAAGCCTGCGACCACCACGAAAGCGACCGGCGAAAGATCGCGCGGCGGTGCTGCGCCGGTCTGCTCATCTTCAGCTTCATCTTCCTGGTGATCATCCTCCTAATTTGGTCCATCCTCCAGCCCAGAAAGCCCCGCTTCACCCTCCAAGACGCCACTATCTTCAACCTCAACGTCTCCGCCCCCAACGTCATCTCCACCACCGTCCAAGTCACCGTCAACTCCCGCAACCCCAACTCCAAAATCGGCATTTACTACGACAGGATGAACGTCTACGCCACCTACCACAACCAGCAAATCACCTACTACACCGTCATCCCGCCGGTCTACCAGGGCCACAAGGACGTCAACGTCTGGTCCCCCTTTATCTACGGCAACAACGTCCCAGTCGCCCCCTATAACGGCGTCGCCCTCGGCCAGGACAAGTCCAATGGCGCCATCTCCCTGACCATCAAAATTAACGGCCGCGTAAGGTGGAAGGTCGGCTCCTTCATCTCCGGCCGCTACCATCTCCACATCAGTCGGCTCCTTCATCTCCGGCCGCTACCACCTCCACGTCTCCTGCCCCGCCTATATTCCCCTCGGAAACAGCAAGAACACCGGAATTGTCATCGGCAACGCAGTTAAGTATCAGCTTTCACAGAGTTGTAGTGTCAATGTTTGATCAAAATTCTCAAAAAAAAAAAACATTTAAAAATAGGATTATTACATGCTAATCAAATCAGGACCAATAATCAATCGTCCGAAGAATTTAATTTCCGTTGTTTTCCATCTTTTTGGTATCATATATATATATGTATCTCTGGAGCGTATTGTATACGTTGGAGAATTGTACATTTTGCTCGATAATAATTCATTCAGGCGAGGAAGAGGTGAAAGCAGACAGAGCTGCAATGTATGATCTTGTACAAGAATTGTACCATGTTTAAGTTATTGAAATGAGAACTTATGCAATAATTGTTTCTATAATTAGAAGTGCTTAATGGGTTAATTATCCTCTAATTCTTGTAGTTTGATAATGATTTGCTTCTTCTTCACTCCCATTCTTTCCCGGAATTAATTTAATGTATACTTTTGAAGTGGTGGGTTTAACTTTCCATAATCCCTTTACTGGTACTCCTATATATATATATATTTATATTTGTTGATAATTGTTTGGTGTTTGGAGGTAGTGAGCTGTTTGGTGACTTTTTGTTATAGGAATATTACAAAATACACAACGGCAACGGCCATGTGGTTCATTGCAACTGGTGCCTTGATCATGTGTTCTTTTCCTCAAATTAGAATTAAGCTTACTGCTCTTAATTGAAATATTAATATTAAATAATTTTCTGTTCTACTTTGAAAATATTGTGTGTGTGAGTTAATTATACTCATATATATATATATATATATATATAAGTTGTCATTTATCAAATCATACATATTATGATTATTATTGTGATTATTATTATTATTATTATTATGTGTTAATTTAATAATTGATGGGTGGTATGAGTATAAATTCATATATAGGTGAAACTCTTACTTGGAAAATTGAGACAGTGGATTCAAAGGTTTGGTCGGAATGTAGAAAAGATGTGTGGCAATGATAATAGTTTGCTGGCTGTTGTGGTTGACAGGATGGATATGGAGAGATAAGGTCGGCGTTGTGCTTTTGTTTCCATTGCAAGAGAATCAACCACAATCGCATTTCCACTCTTATTATTTATGTATTTATTGAAAAAAAAAATTATTTGCTAAATTTAATTTATCCACATGATATAAAAAATGAACAAAATCTTTTTTATAGAAAAAAAATTAGTAAATTATTTTCTTATATTTTAAAAAATAAAGTAAATTACTTCTTTTATAACAATTTATATAGAAAATAATTTGCTAGATTTTTTATAATACAGGAAGTAATTAATTTGCTTTTTTTTTATATAGATATATTTTTCACTCATTTATTATATTACTGGGGTAAAATTGTATTTTTCCCAAAAAATTATAGCAGTAATAGTTAAATCATTACATTAATAAAAAAAAACAATTGATCAATAAATTGCAATAATTATCGAATTATAGTCAAATTAAAAGAATAATAAATTAATAAATAAAAAATGTGCATACATCTAATTATGGGTTATAACCATCAATCTGGTATTTATTTATATAACTCAAGTTTAACCACAAAATTAAGACCTCTTTGGCTCTTCAACTTAATTGGTTGTCATGTTAGCAAGAAACGGGCCTCATAATTATCCTCAATTAAGAATGCCGTCAACATGACATTTATTTTTCATGTCAAATTCTCTTTTATTATTTTTCGATAATTAATATATATGACCAATTAAATAACAAGTGAATCAGATTTGTTCTATATATATTAATTTGATTAGTGTATAATTAAGAAATATGATCAATAACATAACAAGTGAATGAAAATCTGGTCTCTATTAATTTGGTTGGATCAAAGGTTTCCTACATATAAAAATTCCAAGAGTGGGGGTTGGTTTAGGGGAGGTGGATTCATATTTCACATGGCATTGCGATGAAGGTCATTTTCAGTTTGCAAATTGCAACAGCAACTTCTAAACACAGAAAGAGTCTCAAAACAACCAGTGTACGCCTCTCTTGATGCTTTAATGTAGTGAAGATTAGGTGACGTTCTTGCACATGCAAACTCCCCACTTGTACCATTTCTTCATTTTTCGTTGCAATTTACTGATTTGAATTCGAAATTCACGTCCTCCAGATGATGGGTCGGCTCCATCTGTTTTTAACCTCCTGCTTGCTTTAACGCCTTCTAATTTCAATTCTCCTACGTAAATAAGCAATGTGGATTTTCATAGACCTTAGTCTTCAAATTTGATTGCATTGTCATCCAACTTGAAAATTTGTGTGTGAATTTAGTTCGGTCATTAATCTAAACGAACTCAAACGAGTTTTAATTTAATCAAAATATTTATCGATTTCAAGTAATCTGATATTTATAACTATATTTTATTATTTTTGCATTGATCAAATCAAATTTAAAAGTTTATCAAACTGTTTTTTTTTTCTTTTTAAGTTTGATTTGTAAAGTTTAATAAATTAAATTAAATACAAAAGAACTTTTATTGATTAATTTTAATTCAGTATCAAGCATTTTGATTTATTTTTCAATCCTAGACTCGTCTAAGTAGAAAGTACGTGTACCTTTGTCATAATTCCAGCCTTTTAATGTTCATGAATCTCTAAATCCAACACGATTCGCTCCATTAATTATACGTCACAAAATTTAACTCTTATATAGAAAATAATCACATTATTTGAGTAAAAAGACCGGATTTGATGACAATAATCACATTTTTCGACATAATTAATACATTTTTTGAAAAAAAAAATACCAATTATAAATATAATAAATACAATAATATTAATAATACAATTAATTTTATAAAATACTCCATATTATTTCTTACTTAAGTCTTATGCTACATAACAATTGAACATACTCCATATCCATATCGTTTCTTTTTTCTTCCTATTAAAAATTTAAACTCAATTTTTTTGGAAAAATATCTTAAAACCCAAACTGTGAGGCTGTTGCTAAGAGGTTTTAGACATAACAGTTAGTCCGTGTCCTATTTCTCCGGGGCTTTTACCACTTTCTCCGGCTCCGCCTCTCACGCTATGTATTTATACATATCAACTCACAATCTCCGTTCCAAGTTGTAAAACAAAAACATCTCTAGTCCATATAGTCCATACCCCCAAACCGGTCCTAATTAAACCACCCAACCATCCTACTTTTTCGCTCCTTACCACGCATGGGAGCGAAAGGCAAGCTGGACGGAGCTTACTACGGCGTTGGCCCGCCGCCCCAATCCCACCTCAATGGATCCCACTATAGCCCCTACGCTCCCCCCATGCAGCCACCGCATCCCCCATATATGGGAGCCGGTTCCATGTCGAACGGAGCATACCACGGCACCTACCCTCAGCAGCCACCGCCACCGCCACGACGGCAACACAGGAGCACCGACGACGGGTGCTGCTGCTGCTGCTGCGGCATCTGTAGCTGCCTCTTCAAGTGCCTCTGCGGCTGCCTCTTCAAGAGCCTCTGCACATGCATATGTCAAATTATCTGCACCCTTGTCGTTCTCGCTGGAATTATACTCCTAATCGTGTGGCTAATACTACGCCCCAACAACATCGAATCCTACACCAACGACGCCTCCCTCACCGAATTCAACCTCGACGGCAACACGCTTCGCTTCAACTTGGCTCTTAATATCTCTGTCCACAACCCCAACTCCCGCGTCCAGATTGAATACCAAAGCATCGAGGCCGAAGCACTTTACTGGGGCCAGAGATTCGCCACCAAGGAACTCGAGACGTTTTCTCAGCCGGTGAATAGCACGAGTTCGATCAAAACCGAGTTCAAGGGGCAGAACATCGTCATGCTCGACGATGAAGGGTTGTCTGAATACAACGAAGAGAAGAGTTCGGGCATGTTCAGCATTGATGTGAGACTTCATCTGCATATTCAACCGAAATTCTTGTTCATCAAAGGGGGTTCGATGAGGCCCTCGATCCATTGCAACACCAAAATTCCATTGAGCACGAGTGGGAAAACGTACCAAAGCCAGAATTGCGATGTCGTGTGGCTCAAGGCATTGTGGTGGTGATTTTCGCATTTTACCACGACTTTTGAATGTCCCAATGGAGGGTCTCTCTCTTTCTCTTCTTCTTCTAGTAATTACTTCTTTATTTTTTATTCTTTTGTAGGAATCAGCTGGTACATGTTACTATGGGATACGGGTTCTGTTTTAGGGGTTGATTCTTTGATTTTTGATGTGAAACTAGGATCATATGGCTATATGGTAAAAGCCGATCATTGTGTGCAGGACTGTGCATGAGTTTATGCGGATAAGTCTTTTGTTCTTCCATCATGAATTCATGATGTTCCTAGATTCTTGATAAAATTCTAACTCAAATTAAATTTGACAAAATTTGGACCAATTATATCACAAACATAATATATTTATTTTATAATTGGTGTATAGTTACGAAAAAGTAATCAGGATAACAACATAAACTGTTTCAGAAAATTGAATCTTGTAGGGACTAGAGCCTGGAAGGAAATGCAAAAACTGGCGAAGTGAAATCGCATGCATCAAAATATTCACGGCTCAAGTATCTTTACACATTGAGCAAAGATGGAGAAGGTGAACCACTCCAAGTCCATGAAACCTGTATCAACTTTAAATTTTTGAAATTTAAGAATTCAACAACAGTGGTAAATGTGACGCAGTCCAACTCTATCCAACACTGGGATTACCATTATTTGTGTTATGTAAAGGTTGCATTACGACATTGACAAAGTTAAATTTCAGGCAGATGAGTAGGAAGATTCACATCACAAAATTATATTTCGAAGAGAATCAACATATAACGCACAAAATTCCTAGCCATCCAAATACTCTCATAAACTAGCAAATCAACTGTATGTCTATAACATATGCTTTGTTGCAAATCAAGAACATAATCTCGAGGAGCAATGTACACCACAATTCCATGAAATACACAATAGCTCAAGAGGTAGTTCATAATTTTAAAGTGTAAGAAACTTCCGGAACTTGAAGAGAGGAGGATAAAACTATTGTTGCTCCAAACTTCCAAAATGTACAAAAACAACAGTTTCATTCCATTATCTTAAAGCAGAGCTTAGCCTCATCCCAGGGACCATTGATCTCAAATTTGTATTCTTGAATCCTAATCAGCCAGTAGGGGCACACCAAATTGACAAAAACCAATATACTCAACAGCAAAATAAAGAGCAAGCGGTGCAATTGATAAACGAAAAACAGAGTTGCGGCCATTAACCCCAAGGAGAAACATATATGCAAGCGGAAAGAGTATTTCTTTATACAATAACTAACAAATGGAGCAAACAAGAAAACTTGAAGGGAGAATAGCACAATAGCAAAGACATGAAGCCTTGATGGAAGTCGAGAAGCAATTAGGAGTGAAGCAACTATAGAAGCATTAAGAGATATGTTGCTTGTGAAGGTTGAATATTCAAGGGCCCCAGGAGCTGCGGAACCAGAATAGTTATGCAAAAAGAGATGGAGTATGACAAGAGAAGCTGTTAAAGCCCAAATAGAGTCTGAGCTTATGGATCTGGTCAGTGTGTGGTAAATAGGAGATAAAACGTATAAACCAGTTATAAAAAACGAGATTTTGACGACATAATTGAGCAGTAGGTCGAACGAGAGCATTTCTGCCGTTAAAAGAACGACAAAGAAGCCTGCCCCAAGGAGGACAATGTCAAGCAACACGAGAGACCTTTCACTAAAGATAGATCTGAGGGTATAAGTCCAGACCAAAACCACAAGAGCAACAATGCACAAATACTGAGAGATGGAGACCGCGTCCACCATCACCTTAACAAGGTCTCTTTTCACAACGTTGCAATTCATAATCATGTCTTCTAGGAAAGACTCATCAGTGTGATTATCGTCAAAACCAGGTTGCATCCCTCCATAGACAACTTTTCTCCATTTAGGAAAGGTTGGAGAGGCGCTCCTTTGCTTGCGGGATTCCATTTGTATTAACAATACCTATATGATACTGGTAGATATATGGAAAGACAATCAGCACGAACGACTTCAATTAACACAATAGCTTGAAGGGACTGTCTATAGAGCATATATCTGCATTATATAACCAAACGACTTCAAGCATATAACTAACAAAGAGACCAACTTTTCTCCTTTGCAAAATCAGAACTGTCTATATGACCAATATTCCTCCTTCAGCACGATACTAAAACCAAAGCCCTAACGGAACGCAATTCCTTTGTTAACAAATTCACGTTTTCGTTTCTGCTGTAGCGAATGGCATCAAACATACACAAATATGTTCGCAGCTTGTGTCTCATTTCAAAGGAATAAACAGAAACCAAAGACACAGACACAACACATTTCTTCACCAGCTTTTTTTTTTTTTTTTAAATTAACAAAGAGTATTGTATTGGTGTAGAAATAAATTGTTTGAAAACCAAAGGGGAAAAAAAAAGGCGAAATTATGTATATATTTTCAGCACTCCAGACAAGCCACCGCTGCCGAATGAATATTATTGTGACTCACCTCTTCAAAGCGAAGGCCAAATCGGAAGACAAAACAACGAGATTAGAGCGGCACCGGGAAAGACACAGGGAGTGGCGAGACGGAATAATGCGTAGCACTCTTTGGCACCAGGTCATAACAGCCGGTAATTGGGCGGCACACGCTTAAGTACGGACCACGGTAGCTTCAATGTGTCTACTGGACGAGGCAGATGAAGATTGCAGGACGATATTTCCACTGTAAAATTTTCACCCAATATGTAATTTCTTTGGAGCCGAAAAAAGTGTCAGTGAGGTTCTAAATAAGATATTGGATCCCCAATAAAGATTCAGATTTAATGGGCTCAATCAATGGATCCTCATCCACCACTAATTTTTAGTACTGTTTTTTGTTTCCAGCTCATTGGATTCAGAGTCCATCATACTTGAAAAATAATAACATTCTCTCACTTAAGCACTTAATAAATTAGTTAAAAATGATGTGTGTCACTACACTTCACAACTTAAATTACATATTTGACATTCTTGTAAACAGTGGTGCAAATGAGCCGAGATCGGCCAAAAATCTGAACTACGCAAGCTCGAGCACATTGTTTGGAGTTCGAGTGCGAGCTCTAGTAAAAGCTCGATAGAGGAAAACTCCCCTCATAAAATAAGTAGTTTTACAAACCACTAAGATTAGGAACAAAAGATCATCTCTAAATCAAAAGGATTATGTACATATGCTATGTTTGGTTTTGTGTTTTACACACCTCTATTAGGTGTGCAATTGTAATTTATTTTTTTTATTATTTTTTATTCTTCTCTTAACATAAATATATATATTATATTTCACTAACAAACAAAATACTTTATACATACATATATATATATTACTAAATATATATATATATTCAAAGACATGATTTGACAATCAACAGTAACCCATGTCTCCCAAATCCCAACATCAAACCTAAGCTACTTATTTCACACTATTTTATATTATATCAAAATACAAATCCAAACATACCATCTATCTCAAAACACATACTTACTTATCTCTATTTTTCTCACTCTGTCTCCAAAATGCCAAAACAAAAACATTCAAAACATTCATCCAAATATAAGCATAGATACTCACAAGAACGATAACAAAAATCCAGTCAAAGCACAACCAAACAAAGTCAACAAACAAAAAATTCAATGAGGTATTTTATCAAACACCTTGAAAGCAAAATTTACTCAAAAAATTTCTTGTACAAATTGTAAACAACTTGAAAGCAAAATTTACTCAAAAAATTTCTTTTACAAACTGTAAAAGAAATTTACAATTTCAAAAAAATCACCTGGCAATGGTGGAGTCAGATAGAAAGTGTGCCGTGTGCCGATGGATTCGTGGAGGTAAAGCTAGAGTTCTGCAATTTTTTCTTCACTTGGCGAGAGAGAGAGAGTTAGAGAGAGGAAGAGTTCTCAATAGTGAATAGTCAATACTCACATTACGTACTTACATCTCCTATCTCCTGACTCCATCATACTTTTTCAGCTTTTCTTTTTTAATTTTAATTTTAATAATACTTGATTAATTGATTTATTTGTTTAATAAATATAGAGATAATTAATATATTTATTTATATACATTAAATAATTATAAGATTAAGATAAGTAATAAAAAAATATTTTTTTGGTAGTGGATGAGATATATAATTGTAAAATTCATATATATTATATTAAATATTTACTTATAAAAAGATTATCAAAACGTCCTGAATTATTGATTAAGCTTATTTTTAGATAATATAAACTAAAATATTATATTTTAATACCATCTAAAATATAATATATTGACTAACAATTCTAACCTATGGTGAATTTTAAAGACATGCATTTTGTAGTGGAAATGAAATTATAATGATAAAATTCATATACATTATAATAAATATTCATTTACAAAAAAATATCAAAATATACTAAATTATTGGTTAAGCTTGTTTTTATATATAAGCTAAAATATCATATTTTAATACCATCTAAAATTGAAATATAAGATTTATGGACTAATAATTCTAATATATAGTGAATAAATGCTTTATGTTTTGATGGTCTGAAATTGTAATGATAAAATTCATATGCATTAAATTAAACATTTATTTATAAAAAAATTATCAAAATATAGTAAATTATTGATTAAGCTTATTTTTAGATAATATAAACCTTAATACCATATTTTAGTATATTCTAAAACTAAAATGATACATTGACTAACAATTCTAATATATTGAATTTTGAAATAAATGCATTTTGTTGTAAATTATAACGATAAAATTCATATACATTATATTAAATATTTATTTATAAAAAAAATTATTAAAATGTATAAATTATTGAGTTAGCTTGACTTTTAGATAATATAAACTAAACTACCATATTCAATACATCTAAAATTAATATGAGATATTAACCAATAATTCTAATTTATTGTGAATTTTAAATATTTATTTACAAAAAAAAGTATCAAAACTTACTAAATTGTTGCTTACATTTGTTTTTAAACAACATAAATAAAAATACCGTATTTTATTCTTATATAAAATTAAATTAGGAGATGTATTGACTAAATATTTTAATATATGGTGAATATTGAATATAAATTTAATATAATATCAAATATCTACTTAAATAATATTTATAAATAAAAAATATAAAGAAAAGGTGTGAGCTCGCAAGCTCATGAACGTAAAAAAATAGAGCTTGAGCTAGCGCTCGAGAGCCGAGCTCCAACCCGAGCAGGCTCGCAAGCACCCTTAGTTCTAATATTAATTCACTCATTTCTAAATCGTAATAAAAGAGAAAATAATTAATTAATAAAACTATATATATATATAAAAAAGAAAATATTTCATACTTACTTTATATTTATCATACAGAATAAGAAGAAGGTTTTGAGCTTACTAATTCTATTCTAACTATACAAAATAATTCAAAAGAAAAACATTAATTGTTTTGTGGAAATCACTTCATATTATGTTTGACTGATATGTTTCGTATTCATCAAGAGCAGTACCCCAGAGTCTTATTAGTCCCTTAAACAATTTCTCATATATATTCTAACTTCTAATCTAATATGTATGGCCGCATTCGGCACAACAGTTGAGATTAGTTGAGAACGCTCCATCCAAAATAATATATAAATACTAATCAGAAACTGAAATGCTGTAATTATACTAATCAAATCCTTAATATTACACATAAAGAAAAAAGACGAGAAAATTAAACGCAACGGTGGTTGCTACTGCCAGTATGTACACACGTCTGACCTCGCCAACGGTGCCGTTTTTATGTTGAACTAATCATGCCTGCCTCCGGTGACCGACCAATGACCAACCACCTCGTGAACTGGAGAAGCCGAGGGAGTGAAATACACCGGCGAATCGCAAGGTGTCGAATACGGCGTCGCATCGTCTACGCCGCAATCATCAATCTCCACCGACACCGTCGACGTCTCCTCTGCCGCTTTCAAACACTCCTCCAAGCTCACCCTGCTTCTATTATAATCACCAGTATCCTTATTCACGTCTTTTTCAGCAGCAGGACGCAGAGATTTCTCAGCAGGCGATTCCATGTCTTCTCTCTCCTCTTCTGCGATGGTGAACAAAAACCGAGGAGGTCCGAACATTCCCTGAATCTTCAACAGGTCAATATCAACCACTTCCATATCGGACTGCTGATTGGAACTGAGATCATTAGCCGTAGCATTAACAGTCTCTGACTTGCGATCGAAGCAAAACTGCGGTCTTATGCAGAAAAAATACAGAAGCTCCTTGGACGATGCGATGGAGGAGAAAGAGGAATCCGATGAAGAATACTGCGAGACTTCATCTCCACCGCCACCACCGACTGCATTCGTTTGACGGCGGAATACACGGCGGCGCCATAGGACATAAAAGAGTTCTGCGAAAAGCACCACCAGTGAGATTGCAAAAATTGTAGCGAGTGCAGTGCCTAGCTTGCTTAGTCCGCCGCCGCCGCCGCCCATTTTGGTTGCTCTAAGGAGAATAGGTAACTAACAGCCCTATATTTTTCTGCTATATACCTTACTATGGAGTAAACATATAGCATTAAGGCTCGTTTACTTAATTGGTCTTCAGAATCTATCAAAAGAAATTGCAACTGGAAGTGAAGGTGGTGACCGGGTACCGGAGGGAGAGGAAGGCTGAGGAGGGGAAGAGGGTGTGATTTGGAGGGGTGGTGACTGGATTTAGCCGGTTGTGGGGTACAGGGGTTACTAACGGATAAATTTTCTGGGAAATGGGGAGTTTCAGGAGTGACGTGGACTTCTCGAATACAAACACATTTGAACTTAATGCGCGGAAGTGAACGACAGCCCTGGACTCTTGTAATGATGATATCGGTCCGCAGTTAAAAAAAAACAACAAAGTAATAACAATAGTAATTGATGAGATTTTAATTTAAATGTTAAGAGATTTTTATAATACAAGTCGCTACAATAATCCAAAGATTTTTAATAAAATTTTAAAATTAAATGAGTATTAATTTGTAGAATAAAAGCTAATATTTTGATATTTAAATCAATAATGAGTCTACTAAAAGAATAATCGAAAAACTTGAAGGTAAAAAATATGGTACAATAAGTGAAATAACTTGAATACTTGATGAAATATCAAGATAGAGTGATGATAATTGTGTGGAGTGCAAAACATATGCAAGAAGCTTGCTGAAAAATCGAGAGAAAATGAAAGTAAGAGCTACACGATACCCTATATTTATAAGTCGATGGAGAGTGACTTTTAGAAGTACAGTAAAACCTCTATAAATTAATAAACTCTTTAAAATAATAAAATCTTCCGGTCCCGACTTGAGCCTTTGTAAAAAATCATCAAATTCGATAAGATAATAAAATAATAATTTTTTAAAAAATTCCTTTATAAATATTAGGTCCCATTAAAACTCTAAATTAATAATTCATAAATATACAATTAATAAATATTAGGGTAATTTACTAAAATATGAAGTCTGTAATGCTTTACGCATTTGATCATTCATGGATGAT
>NC_026149.1:2420815-2503939 GCF_000512975.1 Sesamum indicum | reverse complement strand
ATGAGAAGACATGGTTGGGTGTTATGAATTATTTTATTATCATATTGAGATTTATGTAGTATATGTTTCATTCATCATGCATGAATATATTTAATTGGTTATAATAGTTATTTAAGTGCAATGAATTAATGTAAACATGTATATTTAAGAAATTTCAATGAATTGATACATGTGTCTATGAATATAATAGTTAATTGTATACAATGAATTGATATTATACATGAATATATTTAATTAGTTATAAAAAATTGATTGATGCATGAATATAATCAATGAAACATATATGAATTTATTTATTTTCAATACATATGTACTAAATTTGCTGAATTTAAAAAATCTCTCTTTTAATTAATAAAATATTAATTTATCGATAAATTAATATCTCTCTAAATTAATAAAATTTCATGGTCCCAAGATTATTAATTTATAGAGGTTTTACTGTAGTTGCAACTTATGATATATAGTTCAAAGTTGTGTGGGTTAGCTAAATAACAAAAAAACAAAACGTATTGCTTATCTTGAAGAATTTTTTACTGCTTGAATGAATCTTGTTAGTCGATTAAATTCTTCGAATTTAATTTTATATGTTGCTTTGAGGTCACATATTATCAATCTAGGAGTAAGATATTGAAGAATTTGTAATATAATGTGTCTTATAATGTCAAAAATGCAGGTGAATTTGTCTTTGCTATCAACTGAGTCATCTGTTGGATTAGGCTCGTTTATGAGCCTACCAAATTAGTAAAAAATATATGGACAATAGATTTGATATGGGTCAGTAGAGTCCGGCATAGTGGACTATTCAATGGACGCCCACCCCCCTTTAACTTTGGGTTTGAGAAAAAAAATTTTGGCTCATTAATAAGTATTTATTAGTAATTTAATTTTTATCAATATTAGCCGGATCCTGGGTCTAGAAGTGGGCTTTGATGAAAGGTACATGTGAATTTTGGGGACTTTATTGGTATCCACTATTTTCAATACATAGAGGGGAAAATGACATTTTTAACCCGCTCACCTCACCTAACAATATTATATATACATCACAGCTGCAAACATTTTTCACTCCTTTTCAGCACGGAACAATATTTTAGACCATCAAGTGGGCCTGCTCCACCAGGCCCATACTCGATGTGAAAGCCAGAAAAGAATAATATCACTACATAGTAGACCTGGTAGACCAGGGCCAAGCCCATTAATGATGAAACTGGGCCTTCCCTTGTGCCCCGTTGCTAAATGAGCATTCAACCACGAAAAATGTTCGCCCAATCCTGAAATATCTAATAACGCATTTGGATATGAAGAAATAATTTTAAATAAATCAATTTGAAAAGACCTTTTTGAATATTAATTCTCGAAAATATTTTGATCACCTCCCATGATTATGTTCCTATTTCGTACATGCCAGTATATACACAGATATTTATACATATAAGATGTGTATGATAAATACATACGGTGCTGAATATTATAAAATAACAAGAATCAATTTCATGTACGCATGCGGAATTCATAGAATTTACTATTAAAAGAAAAAGGAAAATGAAATTTTGGGTTTTGAAAATTGATTTATTCCCAACTTAGGATGCCAATTTTGGAATTGGGTAGGACAAACCATAAAAGCAAGATCATCAAAGTCAACTGGTGTGACGTTGATGTTTCTCATTTTTCTTCTATAAATTACCTCAACCATGAATCAGTTTCTCTCTAAGTTCTCTAATTACTATTTTTACCTTTACAGATCCTATTCCTATTCTAATCTTTTCTTCTTTGTGCTCGGCATTAACTTGAATGTTTTAAAGGATTTTACTGAAAATACCCTTCTTCAACTATATATTTTTTCAATCATTTTTGTTCTCGATATATAAATTTTTTAAAATTTATCGAACAAAATTATTAAAATGAATTCGTACCACGTCTCATATATATATATATATATTTGAAATACAGACACTTAAAAGACACATACAGACAGAATCAAATACAAAATCTCCCTTAAAAAATCTTGAGCCCAAACTGTTGGACTATCTCTCAAGGGACACTACCCTCCAAATGCTTACAGGACTAATTAAAATTGTACGTTTCTCTATATATTCTCATGTTGCTGCAAGGTATCTCATTTGATCATCAAATTACGTATTAATAAAAGAACAATTGACCATTTTAACCCCGAAACAAAGTTATTAATGGATAATCATAAAGTAATACTACAATCAACGAATCTTGATTATTTCAAAAATTAATGGTGGGCATGTGTCCGTATTTGTTTAAGGACTAAGCAAATTAGGTCGGAATGTGATATGTTTGTCTCACCTTTTCCATCCATGCAAAATAAAATTGTTGATGAGAAGATGAGGACGGCAGCTTTTTGATATTTTGATTTACTCCAAATTATAAGATATAGTTAGGAAAAGGCAAAGCCATTTTAAAGGTAAGGAAAAAGGTGCATGGATTAAAGTTTAGGCTTTTTAAAAAAATTATAGTGCACGAGCTGAGCAAAAAAGGGAACAACTTTGTGTTAAAAGGGCTGTCCACTTTCTACACCCCGTAGTACTTAAAGTTTTTTTTGAAGCAGTCATCATGCAATGCAGGAGTATCTTCCTTCCTACTTTTGAGGGAAAAATTAGATTCCATGTGCCTTCACACTTCATATTAAACTATGGAAACGTATATATTCTTTCTATGTTTCCTGCATATTTGAATGTGCCCTCTACACCTATACATATATTCCTTATAGGTTCTGTTATTAGCATGTTTTGTTTTTTATGTATATAAGTTTTTGTATTTGGCCGACGCGTGTTATTTGGTTGGAAGGTCGAGTCATTTTTCATGAAAAGTTTGTGTATATATAGCGTGTTTTTCTGTCAATGTGAGAATTTATAAGTATGAGGCCATGTTTCATCCCTAGTGCTGATTCAAGTCGAAACAATATAAGTATTTTATAATGATGTGGAGCGAGGATGATTGATGCATTTTGGGACCGTTTGGATAGGATGAGGTTGAAATTTCATTAGTTTTACTATTGTCCAGACGATTCTTTATATTTTCCCACTTTTAGTTGAATATGTCAATTTTCATATTTTTAGTTGTTGTTTGGCCTCATATATTGTCAAGATGTTTAGGTATTTTTTGGCTGAATTTTTTAATTTTTGAGATAGTTTATTTTACCTATATTAGAACTTTTTCTTTTTAATAACTGCAAACTCGATTATGGGAATTCATTTAGAAATAAACAACTCTTTTGGTTTTTCAATTTCGATTTCTCAAAACATTGGAGACGAATTCTTTCTTTATTATCTCGATTTCTATTACTTCAGCTCCATAATTAATGACACAAACATTTCAAAGTTTTGAAAAAATAAATTTCCAAGCTTCGGCTCCATGCAAGAAAATGAACAAGTCAAAATTGACCAAATATGTTGTTTTTTTGTGCATATTGCCAAATATATTATTGTGTCATGACATTATATATACATACACACATATATGAAATTACATAGATATATAAAAATTTCTAGTCTATGTCGTTTCTATTGATACAATCTTTTTTTAAAAAAAAAAAATAAGTAAGAATACCAATTTCGATATGCAAAATAATACCCTCAATATGACTAACAACTATAAATATATCATAGTAATTCACATAAAGTAAAACAAACATTCACACATTCAATGAAACTCAAACTCGTGACCTCGAATTTGTTTGGGACCTTAGACACTTCCATTGATACTTATTTATAGAAATTAATGTTAACTGTAAAGGGAATAAGTACTCCTTGTTTACGGCTTTTTTATATTGTATATGACTTTATTCAGATTACCTAATAAATAGATAGGGGATTGTCAAACCCCTGTCTAGGCACACACGGCGTTGTCCGGGGATAAAAAAAAAGAAGAAGAAAAAGAAAGAAAATGTTGAATGGAGAAAGGGTGAAGTGAAGTGATTGTACTAGGATAGGATGTTCATTCCTACAATTAGGGAAGAACATTTAGTAATGTTGTCCAAATAAAAACATTTATAACCTCTTTACAGCCCTTAATCCAGAAGTAGTGTTTGGAAAAAGGAAAAAGCATATGTTGGACAAGAATATGAATTATCAAACCCTCTTTTCCTCCTTTACAATCTGCACTAATTCCCGGAACCAACTCATCTTTTCCAAAGGCAATTAATTCCCTTGTTATTAATTACGCTTCGAGTTGGAGGTTTCAATTTTAATCTAAAGTCGCTAATCTGATTAACTTTATGCGATTCTAAAGTAACATCTCACCTTTCTCATGAAAGATAAGAGATTCTTTAATTAATTATCTAAATTCATTCCTCCCCAAATATTTCACTATTACTTTTCTTTAATCTCGAAACGAATTAAATTTTGAACCCTTATTCTGCAAATGTTTATAATACTTTGTAGGGATAAGAATGTCGGGTTTCGGAAAATTAAAGAAGAAAAAAGCGATTCTTTTGCAAAAACACACAGCACAAAGCATGAAAAGTAGCGCTTTCTCTTTTGATTTTTCTTAGGGAAGATTTTGCTTTTTTTTTCCCCCTCAATTTTATCTTTAACCTTCTAAAGCAGAAAAGTTGCTCCTCCTTTGCGCAACCGTTACGTTATGGATCATCCACACCTCTATAATTAAATTTTCATACTTTCTGGGAAATAATGCAGTAATTATTAATCATCATCATCAATTTTCATTCCTTACCAACACAAAATTAATACATGACATGTTGGTAATTATTACATTCACTTTCCACTTGTAATGATTATAATATATGTTCAAAGATACTCAGGGTTTTTTTTTCTCCTTATATCACTAAAAAATATAAAGATAATTACTCTCTCATTTTAGTGTAATTACACATACACTCTCTGTAAATTGAAAAATTACAGTTAGTACACTTGACGTTTGCTTTCATTTAACAAATAAATCCATCCGTTAGTCAAAATCGAATTTGCTGATATTAGCAAAAAAAATTGAACGAGAAATGATATTTACCCTTGATTAATTGATTACTGATTTATAAGATGGGGAAATTAAAAAATTCCCTAAATGAAGTAATTATGGAGAATAACTTTTATTTAAGTTGCATGAAACTTAAAATTGATATATGGAGATGGAGAAATATACAATGACTTTAACTTTGGTTCCTGACCTCGTAAAAACTAAAAGGAAAAGCAACTTACTTATTTTCACCTTTATTTTGCTGGCTACCTAATTTTCTTTCACTACTTTTATTTTCTTGCTCTTAAAGCGTTCCAAAACAGAAAACCTACTTACTGCTTTTCACACTTTAAGACATCCAAAATCCAACATCCATATATATAGGATGTTGCAAATCTACAATCCCATGCTTTTGAAATTTCCAACCCCAAAATACGGATTCAATTATTTGTTTCCAAAATGGGAATTTAACTAACATAATATTTAAATATTATTAATTATAATACTCATGTTCACAATAATAATAGATTTAATTTAGTTTCTAGAACTTTGAGGTTTTTTTTTTTTCGTTTTCGAACCCCTTTCTTATTACCTTTGATTAATTTTTTTTTCTATATATATATAGAGTGAGGTCTGCGCGTGCCCATGCATGCATGGGGAAGAGTTGGGAGTCCGGACATTAATTTGGTTACTTGCTTAATTTAATTCTCAATATAATATGATCTTCTTCTGTTATTTATATCTATATATTTTTATAATTTCTATATATGGATGAGATGACATATTCAATTAATCCAATAATTGAATAGATTTATATAAATTTATGTTGTAATTATATATTTTAAGTATGAAGCCGATGGATTTGAGATTTAAATTCTTCTTGGGGAGGTGTATGAATTAACCAAAACAGTCACCCATCAAAGGTTCTTCCATTTTCTACAAGGCAAAAAAGGGGTAAACAAAAAGTTACAAGTCTTGAATCTTGAAGACTACGCGCCTATCAACATTTTCAAGAATTCCTAAATCATCAACCGGCCGATCTTCAACAGTGGTATCATCAAACGAAACATTCAAATCCAACGAACCACAGTGGCCCGTCTCCTCTTCTCCGGCGCCGGCGGCCGCGTTCTCCGTCTTGTTGTGCTTTGAGGAATTAGGCGAACTGGCCCTCGACCTGCTGCTGAAGCTCTCGCAACTCAATATAACAATGGCATCATAAAAACCAACTTCTTCACCACATGCATTCCTTATTCTTCCCCTTTCAATTGCCCTTTTTACGCCCATCTGCGAGCAGTAGTCCGCCTGATCCAAATCTTCCACCAAGAAAACCCGGTGAGGATTGAAAGACACCGCTTGAGCAAACCTCTCGATGTAGCTCATACAGCTTTCTTCATCTCTTCCTCTTTTGTTTCGATAGTCGACGTCCGACGAAACGAAGCTGCTCAAACCGATGGACAGGAAGCTTGAGTAAGAGCCGAACACGATTTTAGCCAATTCTCTTGAAATTTGCTCTTTTGCTTGCGGGTCAGGGCCGAGAAAGAACAGCCATGTTTCTTCTTTGACATGATCACGATAATCGCTTTGGTCTTTTCTTCTTAACATTCTCGACCTGGATTGCAGTATGGTTCCAGCGATTTCAGGAATGACTTGTCTCTGCCAGGGCACCTTCTTTTCCAATGCATTACATAGAATATTCAGGTTTTCAGCGTTGAATTCTTTGAACTTCTGGGTGTACTCAATCTCCATAACGTCGCTTGATGAATTAGCAGAATTACTGGGATTAGAAGAAAATGTGTTTCTTGAGTCTCCATTCTCCTGTAAGTGTGCTATCAGATTAGAACCCGAGTGCCGGCTGTCTTTCCACATGGGTCCAGACAACGAGGAATTATTAGGGTTTTGTTGGTCGAATGAAAAGCAAGAAGTGCATGGAGAGGAGAGCGTTAGGATTCCGTCTAATGATCTGGGCTGTTTGTGGGCTAAACTACAGAATGAGTTCCATTTCTTGCGTAGTTCCATGACTGAGTCACAGTTCTGAAATCAAAAGCATCACATGCAAACACAAAGGGAACACTTAGTTTTTCAACTTATGCAACTGAGTGAAGCAAAAGGGGAAAAGGATACTTAATAAAGAGAAAAAGTAATTACGGACAGTTGTTAGTTAAAATTAATTATATGTATTAGTAATTTAAGATACCGACCTGATTATTGTTACTAAGTCTTCTACGTTCATCCTTAAGCCAAGAAGGTAGGCCCGACAGAACGCTGGTCTGTATGTCTTGAGCTTCGGCTTCGAATTTCGCTGAACAATCAGCGCAGAGTTTTACCTCTCCATTTGTAAGCAGCAGCGAAGAAGATTGATTTTCCTCTCTTCTATCACTGGATGAACACAAAGAAAACGCCAAACATGTAACTCCTCTTTACAAGAAAAACAGAAAATATATGAGTTAAGTACTTATATACATAGTTGAACAGAAAACATACTTGTCAGAAACAAGGCTCAAGCCCAAACTATTAGCAGGAATTGTGATAGGATGCAGCCCCCAAGCAGTCTCCAGCGAATGGTAGCCGGTTCTGCATCTCATGTAAGTCTGGAAAGTAGCAATTCCCATGAGCCAAAACCTTCCAATCTCTCCAATTCCCCAAACCAGTCTGCCAATCTCCATTATCATGTGCTCCACGGAACAGTAGTAGCTCTTTTCTTGCTCTAAGCTAACCCTGTAATCACTTATCCACTTGAGATCTCCCAAGTACAAAATAACCCCTTTTTCGACAAGACTCTTCACAAGGCAACTTAGTTCTCCAATCTTCTGTTCAACTTCTTCCCTCTGAAGATTGCAGAAAGAATAAAGTGGTGGGATACTTATGAACTTTACTTCCCTTAAAGAATCAGGAACCTCTCCTTTGTCAACCCTATCCATCAAACCTGAAACTGTAGTTTCTAAGTTCGAAATGCATTCACCTACTATCACAAGACTCTTTCTCTTTCTGCTCGTTGATAAAGTTTCAATTATAATGTTCACATCCTCATTTCTAATTGGAATTTCTGACGGGTTTCTGGTTTTTCTTTCATTTTGGGTGGTGGGAGGAGATGAAGAGGGCTGTAAAGTTAGAAGGCTGTTTTCTTTGGAGTTGTTTTTGTGAGGAGGAGAACTCTGAGAGCACAGCTCCAATGAAACTGCTTTCTCCACATTGCTTTTAACTTGAGTACTCGAAAAACCAGCTTCTCTCATCACTCTGCTAACGCTAGGATCGTCCAATATAGAAATTATGAGCTGCTCGAGCTCAATTTTCACCGCAAGGAGCGGCTGCTGCTGATTTTCGACTGAGCCACGGCGCTGGTGGGCTTGGGCGCGCTTGAAGGCTGCCACAAGTGCGTTTGAGATGGAGGGATGTTGAGAATGAGAAGGAGCTAACATGGGGTTAGATGAGGAAGCCGGGAGCCGGTTAAGAGCCACGTTGAAGCAAAGCTCAAGAGCCTTGCACTGGAGAGGGTGGGAGTGGGACTCCAGGCAGGCAATTCTGAACAAGCCGCTGGAAGTCGCCAGCATGGTGTTGGCTACGTGAAGCGGGGTCACCTGTGCATGGCCGCGTCGCTTAGCCAGCACCACCGCCTGTTTTACAACGCCGGCGGCCTCGGCGGTGAGTACTTGCTGCACCGCACAACCACCTGATCTCATTCTATAGTTTTCGTTACTGTACAAGCTAGCGCTGATTAGGAGAAACCAAAAGGAAACTGAAAAGGAAAAAAAGCTAAGGAAAATCTTGGGAAGATGTTGGTTTCATGACAAGGGAAAGAAGACTACAAAAACGAAAGTGTTGGGTTCGACAAAACACATGTAACCAGAATCCGATATAGGAAACTTTAGTTGTTATTAACCTAGGATGATATCCAAGATTATAGACTAGGAATTGCCTGAAAATGGTGAAATATAGGGAGGGGATGGGGTGCGGGGTGCTTTCCTTGTGGATGAGGTAAAATTTAGGGGTCCAAAGAGTGGAAACTGGAAAGTGGAATGCATGTGCTGACAAGGGGGAGGAATTAATGCACCTGCAGTGCAGTACCAAAGGCAAATCAGCTTTACTGCTACTACTCTCAATTTCATTCTTTATCTCTATATATTATATTTATATTCATTGGAAGATATGGAATGTGGTGGCCGTAGTGCGACTCTGCCTTTCATGCTAATCACTTGTAATTTTTTTGTGAGGGTATCACATCCACCTCTGACTATTCCAAATCTATATATCGAATCTATCCTCTAATTACTTGTCATTTTTTATCTTTCTCCACTTACATGTCATACTATTTTATTCTACATCATTCAAAACTAGATGAAATAAAATCGTGTTAAATAATTACTATTAATTATAATTAATAAAAATAGAGTAAAAACTTGAATTATTCATCACGCAAGTTATTTTTGTCATGATTGTGGGTCATGGCCTTAGTCACACTATACAAATTATGACGAATATATGAATGTGATCGTTAATATTTTACAATGATTATTAAATTTTTAATAATAGTAATAATTAATTATAATTAAATTTTATATTTCATGTAGTGATTTAAACGTAGTAAAAAATGTGGTAGAATGGGGGCGGGAGTAGTAATTCTCTTTTGTTGATATTGGGTTAAAAGTTGGACCGTCACATTAAGTAATAATGTTAGAAACTAGAAATGATTCTATTGGAATAATACTTATTACATTTTATACTAAATGTAGTAGGGTTAGTGTAACATTAATTCTTGAATGTATGGGAGAAACAATGACTATTACTATGTACGCTTTTGGACAAGAATTGTAATGGGAAAAGCAAAAAGAAAAGTATGTGTGTGTGTGTGTACATATGAATGAATGAAGAAAGAAGCGCACCGAGGGAGGGAGGGAGATGACATAAAACGAGGAGGTGAAAAGTGGAGCAAAGGAAGTGGGGGCTGTCTCTGTCTGTGTTTGAAGGAATCGGGAACTGTGTACGATTTCCTTCCGAACTCAGACACACGGAATAAAGATCTATTTACTTAAAGTTTAAAGCTTTGCATGTCGTCCCCTTTTTGCATTGCATGGGGATTATGAACTGCTTACCAAAACATTCCCTCTCTCTCTCTCTCTCTCTCACACACACACACACACTCAGCACTTTCAGTCAATGTGGTTTCTTTCCTTTGTTATTTTATTACTTTTTTTTAAGAATAATTATACTCTCTTTCTCTAAAAATTGATGTAGTTGCATATATAATTCATGTGATTGTACCTATATTGATTTCTTGAAGGTTGTTCGTTCATATGGTTGATATTGTGGTCAATATTTGTCTGAATACCTTTTGATTTTGTTACTTTTGTTGTTTTCATGTATTTGATTGTTTGTCGTTGTATCTAATTTTGCAGGTCTTATGAACCCCTTTCACAGGTTCAACGACTGCCAGCCATACAGACATGATCTCCACGCTAATACTAATATTCATTTATTTATCCTTTTGGAACATTACACACATTCTGACTTGATTCTTTTATACAGATTTATTTGCAGGTGTAGTACGATCCATGATGTGGTAGGATAACAAAAACTTTTTTGACTCGCCATAATTTTTCTAGTACACCTATTCGTGTCTTTTGTTGTAAGGGAGTAGTACTCCTTATTTAATGTTGTTCGATTTGTAAAAGAGTAGTACTTCTTATTTATGGTTTGCTAGAAATTTTAGGGAGACAGTTATCCCCTATAACTATTTTTATACATTTTAATATAAAAGGATCGGGGACTTTGAAAAACTTCCCCAACTCTAGATGATTTTTGTTAAAAAAAAAAAAAAAGTATATCAACTCCCACACCACAGCTACCAGATGGATTGAGAATGTATGCTTACACACAACTCTCGCTACATATGTCTCATCAAAATTAGACAAAATAGTATTTTCTCAACTCAACCCAAACAAACCCTAACACCATCTCTACATGCAAGAATATTAATTGTCTCCAATTTCAATCATAGACGCTTTTACTCAAACGTACTTCATCGTACAGCAGCAATATTGCATCATAGAATTTGTTAGGTTGAGAATTATAGTGACTAAATAGGTTTAAATTTGTCAAAAATAATAAGACAAACACTTTTGTAATTATTTTAGTTTTAATTTACTTCCTAATCTCATACGCAATATATATATATATATTAAAGGGAATTATTTAATTTTAATTAAAATATCCTGCAGAATTACAAGAATTATCTTGATTCACAGGAAAGTACAGCGAGTCTCAGTCAAAAAGCTTCTATACATATATATATATGTATATATCTTTGATGGCCTAAAAAGACATACAAAGACCACCAAATAATATAAAAAGTTTTCTACCAGACCTGAAAAAGCAGTGTTTGAACTAAATCTCCAAACCAATAAATACGTACATGCATATTTAATTATTTTCATCTAATTACTAACTTATATGAATTTTAATTAACCCATACTTTCTCGCCCCACAACTATATATTATTAATTAACCTTGCAGATGCAGTGATGAGGAGATAAAACAGGATTAGAGCAGCACGTACCCCTAATTATAATTAATTTAATTTATCTATGGGCTTAATTATAATTAAGTAAAGTAATTAAAGCAGCGCATGATTAAAGTAATGGCGTAGCATTATCTACTCAAAAGGGCTGCCTAATTTTATGCTTTATCAGCTTCAAATACACATCTTTGCTCCCATGTGCCTAAAACCAATTATCTATACATATATACACTTAATTTGCATATTAATTAATTAATTAATATATACCTCTATCCCATCCCACTATATTTATCTATGAAACCCAAATCTTTTAATTAATTTTGACCAAATACTGAATTTATATTCATTGTAAAAATACTTAATTAGCAGGTAAATATTAAGATTAGTAACCTTTCTTATTTTTCAAACTTGCATTATTTACATGATTTATGCATTCTTAAAATAATTGTGGTAAATTAGAATGCTTAATAAATAAGGATTTTGTATTTTCTTAAAAAATGGTTACTTTTCTTTCTCCTTCCTTAAATTTCAATTTCTTTTCGTTGCTTTTTAATATTTTTCATTATTAATTATTTATTCATGATTAAATTAAATTCATACATAGCACGGATCATTCCTAATATATATATATATATATATCAGATAAATTAAAGAGAGGATTAGCATATGGGATGAGGCACTTTAGGCATATATATGTAAATTATTAAATTGAGGATAATAAGAGGGACAAAAGTTGGCATAATTTTGAGATGACAGCCTTCTTAATGAAAAGGCAACGGAATTACGTACCTCTCCACACTCCTTTTCTCATTACTTTATTTCATTCTTTTGGTTAATGCGCTTTTTTATTCTTCATTCTTTACTCACCAAACTAATCACTTATGCATTTTTATTTCGGATCATTATATATATTGCCCTCCATTCAGCTATAGACATGTAACTATACCTACAATTTTTGTAATTTTTCTTGATGTTTTCTTCCGTCTAATAAATAATTTTTTTATTAATCAAAATTCATTGAACTTATTGATATTAGCAAAAATAAAAAAAATTAAATAAAAATTCATATATACCTTCAATTCACTTGATACCGACTTATTTAGATCGACTTGCTAATGCATTTGAAGAGGTATGTCGCCACTCTTGTAATTGAAGTTTGATTAGAAAATATTTGTTTGACCTGCAATAAATCAAACATAAGTCAGTTAGAGGTAAATATGAATTTTCATTCCATACTTTCTTAATATCAACAATATCTTTGAATTTTGATTAATAGATATACTTATTTGTTATATGAAAATAAATAGCAGGATACTAAATACGATTTTTTAAATTATAAAAAATTTATGTATAATTATATAAAATCTCAGGAACGAACATTGTAATTATCTCTATATATTAATTACTACTATCAAATTATATAAAACTCTAAATGTATTCTTAAAATCAAATTAGTCTCCACCTGAATACCTGTTTAAAAATATAAAATCCCTCACTTTATATAAATGTAACACGGGACTGGTGACTGATTGAGATTGACAGTCAGGTAGTCTTGCAAATATGTCGTTAAGGAATCCAGCTGGCATCTTTAGAATTTGGTGACTAGATTGAGAGGGAGATGACCTCAAAACGGTGTTGTTATTGGGCCTACTTGTATCACGGACCAACCACCTCCTACTTGCCTAACTGCCTATTGTTATTTTCTAGGTTTTTGTTTTCATTATTAAACACAACAATTTAATCTTGCGTACGAGATACGGTCCAGCAAACTTGGAAAAGTTAGCCCAAAATTTTGATCTTGCGTTGGCGGGTAAGTAGAATTTTGAGTTGTAATGATGACCCCGAAATATTAATTTTAGGATGTATGTTTTTAGGAAAAATTGTAATTTTAATTTTATAATTTAGTGTTTGGTATTTTTTGTTGTATTCGAGTTGATTTTTATAATTTAGTTCTACTTTTTTAAATTTTGGTAATTTTAATTCTTTTATGAATAATTTAATCAACAAATTATATGCGATTTACAAAATAATCAAATTAAATAGTAATTTTAATCATGTAATTTAAAAAGGGTTTACACTTTTATGATCTTATATGAATTGTTATACTCGTACTTTTTATCTTGCATGAATTGATTTGCAATAACAAATTGCTATTTAATTAGGACATGTACATGCCACATTCAATTTTTTAGCCAAATTTGTCGGAAAATGACTAAATTAGAGGAATAAAATTTTATGTTTCCCATAATACAATAATCTGCATCCTTTATTTTAAATTGTATTTTCATTTTATATCTTAAAACATAATTTAAAAATATGAGATGAATAATAATAGACTTGAACAATCACATCAATGATTTCATATAATCCAATAATTAAATTGTGAGTTTTACTTATTATTACAGACTTGTTTCCGAAATCCAAGCCTCTCATTCTCCAAATCATACTCCATGTAAATATTCTGCTGCTGATAATTACCAAATATTATGGCCGGACCCGGCCTAACTCCGCCGCCGCCCCTGTCAGTCGTTATAGTCATGCAAACCGCCGAATCCACCAACGGCGAAAAGTAATTTTCCACCGGCAACGCCATCTTTGCACCGCCTTTAAAGTGAAAGGCCAACTCTGGTACAGTAAATGAATTTTCATCGGAGACCTTAAAACATGGTCCCAGCCCCGACAGGTTTTCGACCTCAGCCACTCTGCTGTAATTTTTACCCACCTGCTTCTCCAACTCCCCACCCCCCTCCTCCCCCACCCCCCCTGCCACTAATTCATACACCTGATTCTCCATGAAGGTGAAGGTGGTGCCGGAATCCACGATGATCCCGCCGCGGCCCTCGGCGTCAGCCACCAGAAATTTGTAAGGAACCCTGACGTCGACCCCGCCGACTGTGATTTTTTGTAGCGTCACGTAGTAATATTCTTTATAAGCTGGATGCTTTGGAGTCGTCGGGTTTTTACTGAAGGGTGTGTAGTTCATTCGGGCACCTTCAGTGCTGGCGTCGGCGCCGCTGGCTGTTTCTAATACAAGATTACTATGTACCGGTTCGTCGTCGAACTCATGAGAGACCAGACAGTACGAGAATATCTTGAGGCCCATCTGCGCCGGCAACGAGTCCGGTCCACGGCCAAACCCGGCAATTCCTGACGGCTCTGTGGACGCGAAAATAGAGCAACCAACGATGAAATTTTCCACTGATTTTTTGGGGAAGATTAGGGTTTCTGAGATTAGTAGCCCACTAGTTGATCCAGAGCCATAAGTAGCTTTGAACGGTGGACAAGATTCATTGCAGCCGGTTGAATTTTTCCGGCAGCCGTCGCACTGGACATTGGGGGAAAGCCATCTGCATTTGGAATCCTTGCATCCCACAATCTTAGTCGAAGAAGACAATCTTGGTAAGAAAGTGGTTATATTTGCGGGGTCCACCCCTATAAAATTGCAGGAACTGCAGGAAAAGCTGTCTGTGCATGGGAACCAGACCAGGCTGCTGCCGGTGTCCATGAGAAAGGATAACGTCTGCGGCGGAGTCCCGAAGCTGAGAGAGATGGAATAGCCGCCATAACCGTGTGGAAAGATTGGTGCTTTGACGGCGGAAGTGTTGGCCTGGGGGTGTTTGAGGTGGTGGGCTCTGGTGGCTGACGCGGTGGCGAGGTGGTTGAGCTTCTGCCATGGATTGGAAAGCGGTGGCGCTGCGGGGGATGGTGAGGTGGAGAGGGTGATGACAGTGTGGGCTGAAGAAAGGGAGAGAAGAAATAAGAGAGAAAATGGAGAGATAAGAGAAGAAGAAGGCATTTGAAGTTTTTAACTAATCGAATTATAGTACCTTATGGTCATGGCTCATACTTAAATATCATATCTTAGGAGTATAATTTATCCTTAATTAATATTAGTAGTTATAAACTATAACAACTAGTTTGAAAGTCGTAAATATATTTATACTCTATATTTTGGGCTATTTAAATACACTAATTCCACGGGAATTTTAATTGGAAAAATTGTAATTTGAGTCGGGACCTGTATTTTTTATCTTGATTGAATTGATTTTTGCAATTTATTCTTATAATTTTAACATTTTGAAAATTTCAATCAATGTGTTGGAAAATTATGTATGACTTGTACATGATCCAATTAAATTGTAATTTTTTAGTTATGTAAATCAATTCGTGCAGGATAAAAAATAACAATTCTTATGTAACATAACTAAAATTATAATTTAATTGAGTCATGTATAAGTCACACCCAATTTTTTTTTGCCTATGACCAAAAAATGACTAAAATTATTTATAAAAAAATTATAGAATTAAATTATAAAAATTAATTCATATGTAATAATTCATATATAATTAAATTATAAAAATTAACTCATATAGAATAAAAAAAACCAATTCCTAAATTTCAGGACTAAAACTATATTTTTCACAATTTAATTTATAAAATTTGATAACATCATCAAGAGACAAATTCAATTTTTTTTTTCTTCCAGTGACTCCAAAGCAAATTATTCACATGTAATAATTATATAAACCTCCTCTAAAATTCCCTCTATACAAATAAAAGTATTCTAATATTTTTAAAATTACATCCACCCTAGCTAAGTATAATATATTGGTGGCCTCATGGCACAATCAATAAGTACGTAAAATAGGATAAGAATTCTTCGTTTAATGCTTATATGAATATACACCATTTTATTTGTCAGATACATTAAATGCAACTTTGATTAAGCATACATATTATATTGAGATTTTCTTTTTCAAAATCAAATAAATAAATGTGGTGTAATCAATGAATTCGATGCAATATATTGTGAAATTTAGAGGAAAAAGAAGTAGAATACAAAAGGTGGGAGATAGAACCAAAAAAACAAAAAAGAGAATTAATTTAGTGAATACATAACGCATAGTATGTCATAAGATAGTTATTATACACCTCTTATTCTTAATAAATATGGTATAAATAATACAAAGTTTGCGATACGTTATTTTCTATTAAGTTTGATTATAGATAGCACATACATAGATATATTAATTAATGGAAAATGGATGAAATTAGAGGCTACCCTGTCTAGTATCGTTGGGGGTTAATTTACAATTGAAGTGCTTGGCAGAACCCCAAACCCATTACAACACCCGGATCTGATTTGGAATTTGGCTTACAAGTCATAACATATTGCTCGCCAAATATAAAGACAGTAAGAAAACGAGGGAAAGTTTATTGCAGCATCGAAATACAGGAGGAGGAGAAGTCCCATTCAATTTTGACATTAGGTTATTCCCAACCAACAGGCAAAACTCAATGTTAAGAGGTATGCTACATTGCAACAAAACTTTGTGAAAAACCTCTATAACTAGCAAAAGGCAATACCATCACACTTCTGTTGGATCTATCCAGCTTAGATTGCGGCAAAGTATTCCTTGCTAAGTTTGGGGTCCGGTTTCATGGATTTCTCACCAGGTTTCCATCCAGCCGGGCATACTTCATCAGGGTTCTCTTGCACGTATTGTAAAGCCTGTGGAATGCGGAGTGAAAATTTCATCAGTTTACTAAAGTTCGTTATGAAATAAGCTGCTTTTCTGTCAAGTTTACACAGCCATTAAGGCCCCATTTTGACAGCAGAATGGATTAGAAGCCAGGGATAATGTACCTGGAGTGTTCTCAGTGTTTCATCAACACTACGGCCAATTGCCAGATTGTTGATGGTGGAGTGTTGAATAACTCCCTCTTTGTCAATGATGAAAAGTCCTCTTAGTGCAATACCCTGACACGGCACCACAGATGATAAGATGGTTTAAATTATTGTCCATCCTTAGTCTTTAGCTCTCAGGAAAAAGTAACTATCGTAGTCCAATATTCATATGTTTAGTACAAGCTCACTCAGATTCATATATTGATGAGCTGTAGAATCTTTAAATAAAGCTGGATATCTGATCACATTATCCTTGTCATATCACATAAATGGGTCTAAGAGAAGGATCAGAACTGTCAAATTGGCTATTATTGCAAGGAGTGCCATATTTCACCAACTACCAACCATCCATCTTAAATTTCTTTATTGTGCTTGGAAACTTATACATGTTCAACTCCAGATTTAATCACATTTATGCTCTTTTTCTTTGAGGTGCTCCTAGATCAGCAACTTCAACAACACAAGTGGCTACCACATATAAGATGTTCAAATTCACCGCAGGTAATATCATGATTAGATTACTATGTGCAACTCCAATTGATTATCTCAATTCATTTGCATAAAGCAATTTACATACCTGATCAGGAATCAGCACATCGTATGATTTCGAGATTGATTTGGTCACATCAGAAACTAATGGATATTTTAGATCACCCAATCCCCCGGACTTTCTGTCTGTCTGGACCCATGCAAGGTGGGAAAACTACAGGACAGTAAAAATATCAGCAGTTTAATCAGTACTAAAGAAAGACTCAGCTCCAGGATGCAAGAGCACAAGGCCAAATTATCAAGACTACAGTGGTGTCTCTATCTATGTCGTCATTTAGAAACAGTAGCCCTTATAACTGCATATCAGTAGAAAATTAAGATAAAAAATCATCACAAGGCATTAGATAACCAAATGAAAAACAATACAACTAAGAGATAAAGTTGGACATGATACAAATGACATCTAGATAGTAGCTGCTTGAATAAATGAAGTCAGAATGAAAGAGTAAGTTAGTGAACAAGAAAATTCCAACCAGTTTAAAAGTAAAAGATAAGACTTACCACACTGTCGATGGATACACCTAAAACTTCTGTGTTCAGCTTCTGAAATTCTTCATATCGGTCACTGAAAGCAGTGATTTCTGCAAATAAATGATGGAAGAAATGTAAACATCAGCCATCAGCAAACAGAAATCCAAAGAGAAGGTGATGAATATGGTCACAGGATCTGGTTTAGGACTCACCAGTGGGGCAAACAAAGGTGAAATCCAGTGGGTAGAAGAAGAGTATAACATATTTCTTTCCTATATACTCAGAGAGTTTAACCTGCAAAACAATATTGAGATCAATGGGAAAACTATCATAAGAAAGGTAAAGCATGTATTGCACAATATAGGACCAGGGACACAGACAAGAAAATATAGGGGTACAGAAGACAATAGAGCTTGCTGATGGAACCATTTAAAGCCCTTTATTTAACAGTTGCATGGTTATTTTTGTTTCATGACCTTTACTCCAATACAAATAAGTGAAACAAGATGTGTACCCACACAATCATGATCCAAATAAAACCAGAAGCTGACTAGAGAAAACTCTGGTTTCAATTTGAAAGCTGTCCATCTTAGATATAAGTATCTTTAAGAGCATTAAGTTAAATGCTAATCCTTATAATAACAGTTGCAATAAAAGTCCAACAACCATGGAGCTACTGAACGAGAACCATGCATGCAAATAATAACAATTTAACTCCATTGATTTACAAAAAAGGATAAAGATGGCACAACCAGAAAGCACGAATTGAAAACAAGGACTTCCAGGAAAGGGAAAAACATAGGTTGTATATTCATCCAACATCCATCATTAGTTACCTTAATAAATTCCTGATCAAAAACAGCCTCTGCCTCGAAGTCTGGAGCTGTATTTCCAACCAGAGGAAGTTCACTCTGTCAGAAAATATAACAGTCACACAAGAAAAGAAGTTAGAGATAATCTATTGACATATGAAGACAGTCACAAAGCAGAATCCAACCACTCTGAAGATGCTAACTGATAATTTTGACTAATATCTAATCAACAGAAATTTCTTTAGATGTATACTCAAGAACAGAGAAAGGAACTTGACAACCTAAACCAAAGACCACCTTTTCTGTCTTAATTCATTAAGAGCAGCGGTAATGTCCAGTCAAAAAATTCTCCATTGCCAAAGGTTTTCTAGACAAAGAATAATGCAGTTGCATAATATCTAAATTCAAATTAAGTATTCAGAGACAAACTCTATACATTAGCTTTAGTACATTATGGAATTCGCAACCCATTTTATCCACAGTCAACATGCACACAACAAAATTCGATGAGAATTGACTTCCGGAGAAGCTAAAGTCAGCAAAAGAGCAGTTATGTGAAAATGGACACTGAAAATCGCTTCTCAACCAATAGAAGCTCGTTGAGCAATAAAGAAGAGAGAAAAAGCAAACCCAGATAGGAAACACCACCCAAAACCACTCAAGGTTAAGAATGGCAAATAAAATCAAATTAAACCATCGGGTTTTGCAACATGAATCACAACAATACACATATTCTAAAAACACACTTGGAGAATTAACAGAAACTGAAAAATAAACAAGCCCAAAAGAACATTCTTAGTTAAAAATTAGTACTGACATAAGAATGCATTCAAACATTTTAGCAGCCGTAATAAAAGAGGAAGTCAAACAGGAGACGTAATAGCAAAACTTACAGCACGGACGAGAAAACTTGGGCGTTTGGAGGTAGAAGAGCGGGAGGATAAGGAGCGGGGAAGACGGGATGCGACGGGTTTGCCGGAGAAGGAGGAAGCAAGGGGAATGGTCTGAGAAGAGAGGGATTTCTTGGAAGAAAGGAAGGCTTTGGGATTGGAAGAGAGAAGAGCAGCCATGGAAGTAGCAGCTGAGAAAGCCATTGCGGTTGAATCCAAATGGAAGGATCTGGAAAGTGTAGGAAGGTAGGTGGCTCTGGCTGTTGTTGATGTGTATATCCCTATGGTTTGGGGTCTTAAGGTGGAGGGTGGAGAGTGGTTGGTCAGAAGATAAGCCAGAAACGGCGTCGTTGTATGGACTAGGTTGGGCCTTTTACGGGTTAGTTTTTTCTGTTGTTATTTTGCCTTTACTTTTTAACATTTTCCTTTTTTTTTTTATATATATATTTACTAGAGAAAAAGGCCCAGATTACTCAATATGGTGGACTTGAACACATTCATGGATGACCAAAAAAAACATATAAAATGGCTTATCTATTCTAATTTTAATTTTTCAAAAAAGTTTACTACTTTTAACATTTCTTTTTTCACCCCAATATTAAAATTAATAATCCCATTTAGTTTATGTTCATACATTTGAATTTTACACATTGAAATTCTATTATGTATCTTGTAATTTAATATTGGGACTAATTAATTTTGAAAAATCCTCCGCCATCATTATATTTATTTAAATCAGCCACGTCCTAATATATATATGATTTGAATAGTTCTCGAATTATAAGTTTCACTTCATAATAAATTACAATTTTTCAAAGTTAATTAATTTTAAAATAGAAATTAGCATAGATCTCTTAAATGTTTTCTTGATATTTCATTCGCTTATGACAATAATGCCGCCCAAAAAAACAATGCTCGATTCAAAAGAAATTGGATCGTACGATTACAATAATCAAATTGGACGATAGCTTAACAAATTATGGCGAGAAAAATATTTTGCAAAAATTGAAATAATTAACTGAAATTTAATTACAACTAAATTTATATTATTAAAAAAAAGGGGGGGAATGTGAAAAGACAAAAAGCCCTAGGAAAGAGGAAGAAGAAAACAAAAAATGGGCTCCAAGGTGAAGGAAGCAGCACTACCATTATCCTCCCAAGTCCAAACTGGAGATTTCCAGATAACACACGCGGCCCTCTCCACCTTATCTCCTTCCTCAATTCCTCCTTTTCCCCACTCCTCTCCTCTCCAAACATGTAGCAACCATGCAAGAAACTCTCCACCTTTCCTCCTCCTCCACCATTCCCATCTCCCGCCCCAAACACCTCCATTTCCCGCCCCATTCCTCCCCCAAATCCCCCACCATTTCCCTCCCCCCCGCACCCAAACCTCCGCCCCTCAAGTCCCCCGAAACTCAATCCCCTCCCATCATTTCCCCTCCGCCTTCCGGAAACACCCAGCTCCAAGAATTGCTCCTCTACTTGGATTCTCTGGGCGTAGACTCCTTTTACTGCCTCCACTCCCACCCACCCTTGATTTCCACTCCCCTTTCCCAAATCAAGTCCACCGTCGACTTCCTCTTTTCTCTAGGCCTCACCGCTCAGGATCTCCGCCGGATTTTCCCCATGTGTCCGGAGCTCTTGACCTCTTCCACTTCCTCTACTGTAATTCCGGCCACCACTTTCCTCCTCCGAGAGGCGCTAGTGGAAACCGCGGGCCTCCGCCATGTCATCCACCGCCGTCCCCGCCTCCTTGTATGCAGCGTCGAGCGCCAGCTTCGGCCTACTCTGTACTTCCTCCAAGGCACCATTGGTATCGATGATGTCAGCAAGTGGGCTCCGCTTTTATCGTGCTCCGTTGAATCCAAGTTCATTCCTCGGATTGAGTACTTGCAGAAACTTGGGTTTTCGTACAAGGATACTATTATTATGTTTAGGAGGTTCCCGTCGTTGTTCTGTTACAGCATTAAGGAAAATTTTGAGCCGAAATTTGATTATTTTGTGGTGGAAATGGGGAGAGAATTGAAGGAACTGGTTGCGTTCCCGCAGTACTTTTCTTTTAGCTTAGAGAATAGAATAAAGCCGAGGCACAGGATGTGTGTGGACAAGGGCGTCTGCTTGGCATTGCCTACTATGTTGAAGTTGTCGGAGGGACGGTTTCGGGAGAGGTTGGAGGTGTGTTGTAGTTCGTCCGCTCCGGTGAGAACTTCTCCCTTGTGGTGCACAAATACAAATACTGATGGTGATAATGTAACATAGATAGAATGAAATTTCTTGATAAATTTAGCATCATTTGTTTATATTGATAAATGTACATGAATTCTACTTGTGAATGATTATCAAGTTAGTTCAGGTCCTTATCCTGTTAACATTATTACCAAGTGTTTGTGAATGGGCCTGTGCCAGCTGCCAGTAATATTATTCTGTCTTCGAGTATGTTTTCGTCTGAGCAAAGATTGAATGAAAACAAGGTTTATTATTGAATGTGATCTGAGGAATGTAAAAAGAACAAGCTTGACAACAAAACGAGAATTGAAAGTATTTAAAGTGAAGTAATGCTTTTCAGCTTCTAGAATTTGCTAATTATATTCTCTAGTTGACACGGATTGTGTACAATTTTATTTTCATGTGCTGTTGAACTTTGCAACTAAGTGCAGTGAGATTCTGCTGTGGTTGCCTCTTATATCTTCCTTAACTGATTTCAGGAATAGGTGGAGGTTTGTATCTATACACAGTTGTGCACTGGCGAAAATGCTATGTGTATTGTGCTTCCATATTTGATGTGAGAACATCTGTTTTGTGTTTATTGCACTTTCAGCAGCCTTATTCTGAGCAATCGTTCACCTATTGGAACATTCTCTGTGCGGGATGAGGTCTCATGTGGTTCAGAATTTTGTTGCTTAGATGAGCCTTTTTCGCTTTTCTAAGCTAGATGACAATAAGTTGCTGTGTGGCCTCTCTATTGGTACCTTCACTAGTGAGTTATCTTTTTGTGAGTGCAAGCATCTGTTTGCACCACGCCTGGTAGATGAATCCAGTTTAAGTGGCAACTTAGGATGGTTTTTTACTTCTCAAACACTTTGCGTCTTTGTTCAATTAGGATGAACCCTGAAGTCTTGAATCACATGTTAGCATATTCTAAAATTAGTTTAATCAGGTGCACGACACGATTGTAGTATGTAGATTTTTTTAGATACTTTATGCCTACCGACTGCAGTGTGGTGTAGAGGATGATTGTTATTTGAACTTCAGATGGAACCAACTTGTACAGTGTGTGATACATTGATTTTGTAGCCTTGGATGGTTGATTGACGACGTCCTCTAATGTGGAGAACAATAAGGGACATCATGATCAAAGTGCTCGTCTCTTTTACATTTCTAGAGAATGTTTGCTATTGTTCTTGTATCTAAATGATCTACTACCAGATGGATCCTTGATCTAAAGGTTTATTGTGCAAGTGTATACATCAAGTATTGTCGACCGCGAAGGTGGAATAGATTTTTCTTTGTCATTGGATCAAGCTGCTGGAGATGCATGCGTTTTCGCTAGATACTTAATTACCCGTGTGCATTAACTTTTTGGGGATCCTATGCGACATTAGAATCAGGAAAATGAACTGCAAAAATCTGTCTTCTTGTTAGGGAATTGAAGGGGATTTCTTCACACAACACATGCAAAAGACATTTTCTTTCCGAATCATGAGAAAGAAATTATTTGAGACGAGAACAATCATGCATCAGAGTGCTGGTGGTTGAGGTCCTGACGATTGCTGGTGGTTGAGGTCCTGAGGATTGCTGGATTCGTTCTTTGTGGCTGTCTGTGATTTCGCATTAATGTTGCATAGATGATGATGATGATGAGATCACTTCTACTTAACTCTAACGAATCTGCTTCGTTGATAGACAGTTTCCAAAAGTGCGATTAAGCATTTAGCTATTCATATAAAAATCTTGTAATGAATCTCTTGTTATCAGTTGAGATCAAAGGAAATAACTTGGGTAAATTGAGCTGCCACAAGGTTGCCAACATCCCACCACCTTTTTCTTTCTGGCTATCCACATTTGAAAATCCCAGATCCAGTTCTTCTGGACTGCGGAAACTCAGTTGTAAGAGTTGGTGAATGTGATTGGGGTAAAAGTAGTGTTCCACCAAAATGACTCTAATTTGGGCAGGGGCCATACCGAGGCGACAGGTTTCTTTAGAGTTAAATCAAGTTGTTGGCCAATCTTGTCATAACATTATTCCTGGCGTTTACCAATAACACATTTGTTACCGTCAAACTTCTATTATGCAGACGGGACATTCTACACTAACGTTGCCGGTCCATTTATGACTTTCATATCATAAATAAGGATACAAACAATTTATTCAAGAAAAAGCACACATAATTTATTTAAAAAACAATTAACAGTGTCCTAATTCTCCCAATTCCATTCTCATTAATTTTTTAAAAAATGACATTTTTTTCAAATAAAAATAACTATTACTAAAATAGAATCACGACTTTATAATTTTTGCCAACTAAATTTGCTTTAATTGACAAAAAAATCAATACTATAGTCATGCATTATATAAGTTGTAATTTACTCATTTATAATATTACAGAAAAATATCTTTTTTTTTAAACAATTGTGATAGCCGGACTCATTACCATTTTGGTAGTACAGTAGTAACTATATATTTATTGTTCATTTTCGTAGTGTTGGATGATTAATCCATTATTCATGATAAAATTTAATTTGGTTTAATTTATTGATTCGAGTAACTACATATTCTTTTAAAGTGAATATATCATATGATAATATAGTCATAAAATCACCTTAAATTTTTTTTTTTAAATAATAATTATATAATTAAATTACATACTTGATGTAATTCGAACTAATAATTTCAAATTTATTTACGAAATCTCAATATCAGCCGCCGGTCTAAGCATCAGGTGGCTCAAAAGACCTTTTTCTTGGTCCGTGGACTTACCAAAGAGAGAGAGAGAGAAAAAGAGAACTGAGGGTAAATAATTCTTCTATGCCACACGAAAGGGAGGCAGTTGTAGTGGACTCGCAGGGGCGGCAATGGAGTTTTGACCTTTATATCTTAGGGTGAAGAGGGGCACACGCTAGGAGCGCGTGGCGGAAATAGCTGGGTTAGCTATTTGTATGAAGGACACTAAAGGCGCGCATTTTCCCGATTCCACTTCTTTCTTTCCGTCCTTGTTCTTTAATCTAATTTTGCACCTCAGCTCCCCAGGTTTTACCTAAATATGAATATATCTCCTCCTTTGGATGTTCAGCTCTCGAACAACAAAACGTTTCATGTAAAAACGAACTGAGTTAAAATTTCAAAATACTAATAATGACCTGCTGAATATCGAATTCAATAAAAATCGGTTGGGTTCATTTTTTTTTACCAAATTAACTGTTTTTTAAACTATAAATTAATATATGTAATTTTTTATTTATTACATTTAAATGTATAATTATGATGTATATACATATTTTTTTTGAAAAATTTGATATTTGGTACAGTATTCCGGTACCGTACTGAACCCCAAAATTGTTTATTGAATACCACATCAAACTTTTCGGTTCAATTCACTACGATTTGATTTATCGAACTGTACACACTCTTAGCTATATGTTTGGGTTCTAGACACTTGTTCAATAACAATGATCTATTTTACAATCTAATTTTTTTACCACTATCAATACTTTGTTGGGAGGGGCGTAATGTTTTCGTTTCTATTCCAAATAAGACTAATTCCATATCCAATATGAGATGAGAATACCAGTGATCTAAAAAAAAAGGTACTAAAAATTTGAGTGGGGTTATTATAATGCATTTTTTGAAAATAAAATCGATACATGTCAGTTATAAATTTAAGTTCATATAATTTTTAAAATATATTGTCTTACTACAGTTATATATTTGATCAGTGTATCATTTTTAAAATTATTAATTTTCAAAAGATTCTTTTTTTGATTCTTGATCATTAAGAGCTGGTATGTTTTTTGCTTGATTACAAAATATATACTGTGTTAGTCAATCAATGAAAAGCTTGTTGTAAGCTAACATTTCTTTTTTATTTTTTGGTATTACAAGTAAAAGCTATTATTTTTAAAAGAAAATTACAAAAAATAGCATGACTTCTAGTTTGATGTCACTGATCATCGTTATACATAGTTTCGCGAGCATATAAAAAAAATTATGATGTGAAATGAAAAAAAATACAATCATGGCGTAAGATGATGACAAAAATTGATGAGAAGTAAAAATATGGTGTGACCTCAGATCGAAAAACATAAATTGTAATTGTGAATTTTTAAAAAATATGAAAATTTGTGAAAAAAAATTATAGAAAACTAAAGTGAGATTACTAAAAAATACTAAAATTACTATTTGTTATTTTTTATATGGGTATAAATAAATTAAGGGATAAATTTGAGTATTTAAAAATTAATACAACAAAAGATTTTATCTGATAATTGTATCAATTCTAAATTACATATTTAAGTTAAAAAATGAGGAAGCTAGAGAGGGCATATATAGTGAATAAATGAAAAGATTGAGGAGCATATTGCAAAAAGCAGGGAATAAGTAATTTTCATTCTCATTTTCTCATTTTCTCTCCACTTCCCTCCACATCTATCCGAACCAAAATTCCCTCCCTTCCCTCGTTTTCTACTTCCCAGCCCAACTCGCACACACAACACGCACTCACGTACACTACTTTTCTCCATAAAAGTATCAAAACCCTCATTTTCGCTCGCGCTGGAAATCTAGAACCCTTAGATAAGCTCTTGTAGCTTTGTTTATTTGATTTAATTGATCTGATTAGGCAACAATTAATGGCTGGGCTTGGAGCTCGGACCGGTGACTCAGGGGCAACGCCTCCGGCGGCGGCTGTGAGTGGCCAGATTCTCAGCAAGCAGCAGACTCCGCCGAAGATGATCGGGCGCCACCTCGCCTTCGCTTCTATGAAGCCTCCGTTTGTTCTCCCAGATGACTACCACCGGTTCTCCACTCCGCCACGCGCCGCCGCCGATCATCCGCCGGAAGCTATCATCGTCAAGTCTACCGTACGTCCAGTTCTGTCACTAGTACTTTTTCCTATTTCGACTGGTGTTTGTTTGCTTTCTTCTGTTTCTATTTTTGGACTCTTTCTCAGCTATTAATTTTTTTGAAATGAGTTTAACTGTTTTTGTTGTTAGTGGACGGGTTTTATTGAATTATCGCTTGTTAGCGCGATACGTTTGAACCACTGAGAGCTAAGACTGCTAGATTTGTCACCTTATATGTTTAAGATAGATCTATATATGTATGATAGAAGAAAAAGAGAATTCTAATTCTCATTCATACTCATATAGAGAGTGAAGTGCCTGTATTGTGTAAATTTGATACCTAAATATCTTCATAGCATTTAATTCTCTATGTTATATTTGATTTTATGACACGATATAAGAACCACCCTTGAATTTGTCATGTCATTTTGACCCCGCTATATATAATTCTCACATTGATGATTATTGGTATAAGATGATAATATCTGCTCACAAAATGTCACTTCATTAACATGCGCAACCCATGACATGTAATGAAGCCACTTTGCTTTTACTTCAGATGTTTAACCATTGCACAACCATAAATCATCATAAACCAGAAGCAGTTTGTCTACATTTTGAAGTTCCTTATTGCCAGTATATGACGAGTGCATTGTCAATCATGTCTGCTGACTTCAGTGTTCAATGGTGTATCTCAGCCTTTAAAGCGGAGGAACGGGTATGAAAACAATGAAGTTGAGTCGAGTGAGTGGTCAGCAAATCTGGGATACAGTGATATGGTTAATAGTCCCTTCCATAGCTCTAAAAGGAGAAAGGATAAAGGGCCGCTCAAAGTCATGAAGAATAATAGATCTGTACCTTCAATCCTGGTCTCGAATGTTGGTAAGACTTGTTCTCCTAGATTTGTCATTTTCTGTTTACCAACTTCTGAGAAAAAAATAATGGGAGCATTATTGGATTTGGATTTGATAAAAATGGCTTCAATTGCAAATTTATTTGACTATTGATAGTTTCATTTATATATAAATGAAATAACATTATAATTGCCAAACTTGCAGATGCTCCATCTCCTCTCACTCCTGGAACCTGTCGCTACGATAGCTCCTTAAGTAATCACTTTACCCTGCTTATGACATTAAACTTTTAAGCTGTAATTGCACAAGTATATTTCTGACTAGCATGGGCAATACTTCTCAGGTCTTTTGACCAAAAAATTTATCACTTTAATAAAGCATGCAGAAGATGGTGAACTTGATCTAAACAAAGCAGCTGATACTTTGCAGGTGATGCTTCTGTAGGATGAATATGTATCATTTTGGCTACATATTAGAAAATTTAGTTGAAGTTTTGCTATGCAGGTGCAGAAGAGAAGGATATATGACATAACCAATGTGCTTGAAGGGATTGGCCTTATTGAAAAGAAGCTTAAGAACAGAATCCGCTGGAAGTAAGCTCGTGTTGCATCTCAAAAATACTAGGGCGTTTGCTTTTATATTGCATATCGTAGTCGACTTAGGGAGTGACATTAAATGTTGCGATTTAATGTGAACATATTATGATTACATGCTAGGGGGCTTGATCCTTCAAGACCTGGAAAAGTAGACAATGATGCCACTCTTTTACAGGTAAGAAGGGACATGATTATTTTTGATGATTTTTAGTTTGACCTACTTTACTTTATTTTATCTATGAAGTTTACTGATGCACTTGACTCAACATACATGGTGCTACTTTGAATCTTTTTAGGGTAAAATCATGTAGGAATTTGTTCATATTTGAATCATCTGCAATGTTCTTTCCCTTGTTGCCTTCTTGCAGGCAGATATTGAAAACCTGTCCGTGGAAGAGAGAAGTTTGGATGAACGAATAAGGTTAATAGTTTATCCCTGTCAAGCAAAAGACGGCTGCAATCTTTATATTATTGTTTTATGTGCTGATTCTTCAGGACAATTACAGGCAAATGCAGGAAAAATTGAGAGAACTGAGTGAAGATGAAAACAATCACAAGTAATTCTTAATTATACTTGTAATTATGTTAACTTTATTAAACTTGAATATTTTCTGTTTGCTAATGCTCATATTAATTTTTGGCTGTTGTAGATGGGTGTTTGTAATAGAAGATGACATTAAAAATTTGCCCTGCTTCCAGGTTCATTTCTTGTCCTTATATGGTGTTTACGCGTGAACAATTTTCATGTACTAATAAGATGGAAGGTAGAAATAAGGTGGAAAGAGTTTCTTTGATTAATGTGGTGCTCAGGATTGAGTTCAGTCTTTTGAGTGTTTTACTTTTCTAACAGAATGAAACCCTCATAGCAGTGAAAGCACCCCATGGCACCACCCTTGAAGTCCCGGATCCTGACGAGGTATAGCTACAGTAACTGAACTTCCATGACTGTACTATGGAGGCTTTTGATTACATAATTTCTTTCTATACATAGGCTGTTGACTATCCTCAAAGGAGATACAGGATTATACTTAGAAGTACAATGGGTCCTATTGATCTTTACCTTGTCAGGTATCATTTAGATTCTTTTTGACACCTATCCTGGCTAACCTCATTATGTCCCGCAAACTGTCATTTATCCTTTCTCCATTTTCTGTATCTCTTTCATTTTGACTCAGCCAATTTGAGGAGAAGTTTGAGGAGGTGAATGGAGTTGAACAGTCAATGAACTTCTCTCTTGCCCCAAGCTCCGGTTCTAATGAGAATCCAGAAATGGACAGAGCCTCCATAGAGCACAGTCCCGAACAAATTGAAGCTCAGTCACAAGAGACCCATGGACTTAACTCTATTGTTGGTGAATCTACTGGAGGAATGACAAAGATCATCCCTTCAAACATTGATGTAAGTCTGCTCTTGCTAACTAAATGTTTTTGACTTATTGAACAGAACAAATAAACAGTTATTTCTGTTTTTATTGTTCTCTCGAGAATGTTATCTATCACATACTTGTATTAAAGCTGAAAGGTTTAGCTATCTGGTGCAATTTACATTTTGCAAGGCCAAAAATACCTGATATTCTGGTACTTAATTTAAGAGTTTATTTAGGATAAAGTGCTCAAAAGTGCAGTGTTGAAGATGAGATAAAGTGGTAAACCACTATGGTCTAGTGTGTTTCTGATAAGGATTTCAATATTCTTGAATGGTGGCATTGTTATGGTTCAAATGCCTATTTGACAAAAACCTTCATGGATATTTGCAGATCTCTTTGATAAGAGGCTTCTGCATTTTCTCTGCTATTCAGAGACATTAATTAGAAATTTATTACTGCAAGGTTTTTGTTCAACCTTTTTGTGTTTTTGATTTTTGCAGAATGATGCAGACTATTGGCTTTTATCAGATGGGGATGTCAGCATTACAGACATGTGGAAGACAGATTGTATCCTTATTACTTTTCTTTTTCTTTTCCTTTTGGATCTCAGGCATCTTATTGAAGAATTCATTCTTTAACTTCCATTACAGCTGGTTTGGTGTGGGATGGGATAAATATGCTTGATGAGGAGTTGGAAATTGCTGCACTTGGTACAGCAAGACCACAGACACCACCATCTGGTATTGCCAATTTAACTCCTGTTGTCAACTTCCCACCTAGGTGATCGGTTTTGTGTAATCTATCAGACCAGCTGACCAGTGAACTTCAGATGGTAACATGTCGTTGCCGTCTCCCTGCATTCTCATCTATTCACTTCTGAAAACATTGAATACATCAGCTACAAACTTAACTCATAGCAGAAGAGGGCACGTGAGGAGAAACCAAACCGATATAGCGGGCCACGGGAGCTGAAGCTCTTAAAGCATTTCTCAAATGGTACAGATCCCAGAGGTGAATCTCCAATTCTCCATGTGATTTGGTGGGATTGCCTGAAATGAGATGGGTGTGACATCTGACATGGGCTAGAACCAGAACACATGAATTGAGACTGAAATTACTTGCATTCCTTGCTCCACAAACTTGGTGTGAAGAGAACTGAAATAAAAGGAAAAAGATGTATCATTGTTCTGCAAAGACATTTTTGATAAGATGTTGAAAAGTTATTTATTAGAAAAACTTGATGAACAATGTAAATAATCTTGGACTAATTTGTGTTACAAGATCAAGTTTTCTTTTTATTTATTTGAAAAATTTGATATTTCGGATGTCAGTCAACTTAACAAGCAAATAATAAAACGAGTTCAGGTAGAATTAACCCGAGGTCGCATCAATCTTCACCTATATACCACGCAAAATTTGTTAAACTTGGTTCTGTAAGAAGATTGACGAAATTGAATGAACACAAAGCTAAATAACTTGCTAGGCTGGCAACCCAAATACCATTTTGTTAATACAACTTTTAATTAATTTGTTAAAAATTAACAATTGCTGGAGTAGCTCAGTTGGTTAGAGCGTGTGGCTGTTAACCACAAGGTCGAAGGTTCAAGCCCTTCCTCTAGCGATTCATTTTCAGCCTCTTTTTTTCCCTAAACCAAATTATTATCACTGTTTTTATCCAGTACGATGAAAGACTATATTTTTACTTTTTATCACCTCAACTAAATTACTCAGCCGTCCAACCCCACAAAGTCAACACAAACTACAGTAAATTATATATATATATTTTTATTGTCGCAGATTTAGCTTATATTTTCTGCAGGAAAGTGAGACAGACGGGACAGCCCAACCATCATTTACCATCCCCAGTCCCACGCTCCAAAAACAAAACCCCCAAATCATCCGACGGGAAACGGAATCACAGCGAAGCTCTCCTGGTGAACCATTACCTAACAATGGCGATTCCAAGATCACCAATTGCTCTGTTGATTGCAGTATTATTAAGCACAATATGTTTGGGAGCATGGGGTAGCGACTCGAACGACGTCTACTCGCCCTGCGCTGACGCGTCCATACAGAGGTCCGACGGGTTTACTTTCGGGATCGCGTTTGCAGCCAGAACGGCGTTCTTCTTCAATAATTCTGTTCAGCTTTCACCGTGTGACCACCGCCTCTCGCTTTCCTCCGCCAACTCTCAGGTCGCGGTTTTCCGCCCTAAAGTCGACGAGATCTCTCTCCTTACCATCAATACTTCCAACTTCTTTCCGGTACTGATCCTTTTAAGGAAGTCTATTTATACTTGGATGCTTATTAGTTGCTTGAAGATTGTTTATGTTTTCAGATTATTGCTTGAAGAATTTTTTAATTTTACTTTTCTGGTCAGGTTCTTTGGATTTACTTTATAATACTGTATTTAATTGATGTAAACATGTTTGGGTATATTTTTTCAGAGTAATTTTATTCTTATTACTTGCTGCTAAATGGAGATTGTTAGATGAGTGAAGGTGGAAGTTCATGTAAATGCAAAACATCGAAACTAAAAAGGGACTCGTCATCTATTGGAGCAAGTTGCCATATTTATCTAAGTAGGAGTCCGACTAGCATATGAACCAACTACATGTAAGTGTAATACTCTTGGCATGTGATCACATGGCAAGTGAATTGAATTTCCTATCTGATTGGTTCAGTTCGACTAGACCTCATTTGGATAAGAATTTTTCTGCATGCCATTTGTGATTCCTAACATCCAAAATTTTCCCTTCCCATACCCTACTATACAGAGAGAAATTTGAGGTATTGCTTCTGGGAGCATCCACAATCTTTCCTTAGCATAAGGGTTGCATTTTTGTGCTGATACCATTTTGATCCCTGTACACGATTCTATTAACAGAATCACTAAGTGCAACAAAACTTACAGTATAAGAAGATTTCTTCTCACCATCCCAGTTATTAAGACAATGTTTCTGTCCTCTTTGCTCATATTTATCAACAGATTAACCCAAATGATAGTTTGTGGTGTGCACCTAATTCTACCTTGAAGCTATTGGTCCATAGTATCTTTTTGTATGCACATTAGCGCTATGCTCTATGTATTCATCTCCTGCAATTCCTTTTCTCTTCCTTCCAGGATTCAGTTGGAGGTTATATGGTGGCATTTGCTGGTCGAAGATATGCTGCGAGATCAATTCCTGCCTTTGTTGCAAACAATACATACACTATCACCAGTTTTACTCTGGTAATGTAGTTTTCACCTTACTGTTTCATTTCCTTCATGAAATCAACTCATCACATCTATTTGGATAATTTTTGCTTTGATGCAGGTTCATGAATTTAAAAAGGGGAGACTGCAGAACTTGTACTGGAAAAGAGATGGCTGTGCTTCTTGCTCGGGCAAATCTAATTTTGTCTGCCTTAACAATCAAGACTGTGCCATCAGAACGAATAACTGTAAAAATCGAGGGGGATCTGTAGATTGTAGCATTGGGATACAACTGGCATTTTCTGGCACTGACAAGCATGAGGCGGTTTTCAACTCATGGTATGAGGTTAAAAACCTTCGTCAGTATTCCCTCTTCGGCCTTTACTCAAATCTGAGGGATTCTCTCACCAGTCAATACAACAGATTTTTCTAATTGCATTGGATATTACTATACATTTATTAATCTTGTAATTCTCTGTTTAAGTGTGTCGTGTCGTCTGTCGAGCTTCTGTTCTTGCTTGTTTTCGACATGCTTCAAGGTCTTTATGGTTGTGTAAATGTATTTACGCACATGATGTATAATGATGTTCTGAAGTTGAACCGGTAATTTATTCACTTCAACGTCTGGAGAAATCTTTGTCAGGATTGTTTGAGAATATCCAATCATGATTCTAGATGAATACTATCATTGAAGTTTAGGGATTCGAAAACATCAAATAACTTTTAACAGCTACAGTAGTTCTACAGGATTTGCTTGTAGAACTATCCTCTCCCTATATGACTTCCAAATTTTGTTTGCTATTAATAGAAAGAATCACATTGATTTCTTCTAGGGTCTTTAACCTTGATCTTCCAGTGTCCATCAGGAAAACTAGCATTCTTTGCTCTATTTCTGTACTTCTGGATCCTGACATCCATTGCAGGAGTCAAGGAGCAAAAATGTCTCAGCTTCTTAGGCATGGTGTCGTAAACACGCCACCACCTCTCATTAGCCGAATCACTGGCGAATTTTTGAGTTTCCAACTTATCCCAGTTACAATCATAGTCTTTATAACACATCCAGGGCTTCAAACCAAGGTAATGTATAGTGTACATATCATGAGGTATCTCATGTGTATAATCATGATTAGAGCCAAAGAACTTGAGCTGATTCAGCTTGGCCGGAAGGCGGTGCCACCAGGGGAAAACTTCATTGAGAAACCCCTGATCACCCCCATTATACGACCCCACCACGAATCTTTTCTTCATCAGGGTCTTGAACGTGCACATAGACGGCTCTACTAACATCAACCCTGAGTTGAAAATGTGCTTATCGTTACCAACAGCTGACAGTTGTGGGTAAATGAAGAAGTCATCTAAGTTTCTTGTCACAATGAGATCAGAGTCTATGAACATGACTTTGTCATATTCTCTTAGTTGCCATATCCGGAGCTTGCTGTAATTCCACTCATTATAGGCATCTTTCTTCGAATGAGGGCTCCTTATTCGTTTGATCCGCTTGATTTTCCATCCAGCTGACCGGAGGCCCTGAATGGATTTTTCAGAAATGTGGTCGTCGGCCAGCAAGACGAGGTCTTTGGTTGAGTTTGATTGAATGATGCTTTGGGCTAGAGCTATTGCACCACATACATAGGCTTCTGAAGAATGTAGTACAGTAACATAAGCCTCTCTTGGCATGTGGTTGTTGCTTGTCACGCTGTGCCTTCTCCATAATTCTTCCCCTGAAATTCATTCATAGCAAACAACTGAGTAATTCATTCTAAATTGGTTTAACTATAGGGCCCTTCCAAGTACAGGTAGTAATACTTAGAAATTTGATGGATGTTGAATTCATTCTTAGAAAAAGTTCACACATTACTAACCAGATTGGGCAAATGGAGGGGCAAGTTGGCAGCTACCCACAGGCATGAACACCTTTTGTTTGATCCTCCTCAATTCAGGTTTGTATACCCAAGAGTTGCCATCATGCCACAAGAGATCATCACATCTAAAAATCTCCCACATTGGTCCACATGAGCCTATAAACACAGCAAATACTGGTCTACTAACCCCATTTTCCACCCTCCCACTTCTTACCAACAAGTTAGCTACCACTAGATTCACTTGCAACCTAAAAACATTCCTCATACCACTATCTCCTGTACAAGGAACCCTAGCAACTACAACATCCAACTTCCCATAATCCTCGAATTTAGGCATAGGGAACTCCGGGCAGTTCGAAGGTGAGTTCTCATTGATCCACTCTGGAAACAAGTCCGACCACTCAATGCCCTCGTCCACTGGGTTGAGCCGTACCTTTACCGTCTTCCCCCTCGTGTGAACTTCATCCTTTATCATTGTTTCATCCATGTTCACAAACCCTATGTTGATGTTCTCGTCTCCCATCTCTCGTGCAACAACCTCAAACCATTTAGGGTTTCTTGCTGATTTAGGGTGTGTGTGGAACTCATTATGGAGTTGTTTTAGGTAGTGGATGGTGAAAATTAGGAGGGCAATCAAGAAAAGGATGAAGGGAAATGTTAAGGGCTTTGGTTTGGATGGTTTGGAAGCCATTGATGTTGGGGTTTACACGTCTTATTTTCTTCTTATATATGTGAGACTTACGAGTTTGAGTTCTGTTAGGTGGAGCAACAAAAGCTAAGTGCATGGATGCACGTTGCAGTTTTATATTCCGTGTCTAATCCGTTTGTATTAATGTTTTATAATACCGATTCGCACATCAGCCTGCTAGAATGCGGGTGGCATGTAAGAGATTTGAATACTCTCTTGCAACAAACCAACTTTTCTAACACTTACAAGCCCGCATATCAGGTTTTGGTATATTACGAAATCGGATGAAGTTACATATGTGCGTGTATATATAGATTTATATATTAAGGTTAGATTAATTGGTTTATTAATCCATACCGAATCAGGTCTAAAATATTTAGCTTTATCATTGGAATTACGCTACATAATCTACAAAGCCAAGTATGTGAAAATAATATTGGAAAGACCCCATTATAGTTATCCAATGTTTAAATCGGTAAGATCATAAGGAACAAGAGAAAGCTCATAAGAAACAACAAGCATATATATATATATAGCTACCTGGGGCATGGGTGCGTGTATCTATATGTAGGTATGATTGAATTAAACTATTAATTGCCTACTGACCATCGATATAAAAGAATTGTTCGTATGGTTGTGGTTAGTCCATTCATACTCAAATTCAAGTTGTTTCTAACTGAGTTGGTATGACTCGAATGCATAAGACGAGGGGTCTTAGGCTATTTTAGGCATTAATAAACAATAGAGTTGGAGGCATCATGTCATTTCAAGATATTTAAGTGTGGTCCACACATCACGTAGTAATGGGGATTTTGTTTTGTCCCTCTCAAATTTTAAGATTACGACCACATGCTGCCTTTTACATGACTTAGTTATTTAATTTCTGATGGCAAGATTAATTTAATTTGGGAAATAATGTGTGCATTCTTTATATTTTGAATGTTCAACTATTTTTTAAAATTATAAATCACGGGGAACTAAAACTTCGATTTTGCGAATGATTTTTTAAATTACGGTATTGCATCAGCTGCGTTACTTTTTCTTTTTCAAATATTATTATCTTCAAGTGCAAAAATGAAATCGACCAAAAGCACCATTCTACCGCAATTACGGAGTGAAAAATGCATTTTTTAGTTTAGAAGAATTGATTCTAATAATAAAGAACGTTGCAGTGACTAGCTTAACGAGAAAATTCATTTTTTTATATAAATCGAAAATTTTTGGAGGGGTACAATAGTATAATTTTAATTTTTTTTTGAAAAATATAATTTTATATTTTCAAAAATGTAATTAACCATAAGAAATATGATAATTCTTATGATTGTAAAAGAACCACAGTAAATAATAATTAATCACAACTAAAAAATAATTATTATTGACTATTAATTGTTATAATAAATAAAATTAAAATATTAACTATAGTTAATAATCATTACAAATGCAGCTGCGAGTTGAAGAGTCCCTTATGATCATCAGCTACCATAATCAGGAGTAGGGTAGAAATTAAATAAAGTTAATTCTATTATAATACAATCTTCATTCTCATCATCAATACTTAACATCATCACCCACTTTTATAAGATTAGTTTATTAGTCTATTAATTAACCTATAATCTCATACTTATTTGGCCTAATCATGCTTACTCATTACTTCAAATCTTTTTGCTTAGAGTATGTTCATTTATTAAAAGAATATGAAACCCTATCATGATCATAATTAAGAAGCACTTATACCAACTTATGTTTTTACGATGGAAATAAATTATAAAAAAATATTATAAGTTAAACAATAATATAAGTCCGGAGTATTATTTGACGATAATTTTAGTATTTGTAATTTTACCAAGAAATTATAGAAATTTATTTGGAGTTATTTATAACTTTTTTTTAAATTAACTTAATTTAAATAATTTAAAAATAAAAAATAAAAATCAACTATTCTCGGCAATAAGATGATAAAGTTTATTTTAATTGATTGTAATTTATAAACACCTCCTTAATGGATAAGATTCAAACCTCCCTCCTATTTTCAGGGGTACAATTCAATGGTTCAAGTATAAAATTTTTGTATGAGAGATCTCGTATTTGAACGTTGAGTTGAGTGTGTGTTGGGTGCATGAGTTGATCATTTAAAAAAAAAACAAAAAAAAGAACTCACTGCCTAGAGAAAAGAGGAGGAATCTAAAAAAGACGTGGTCCACATAGCACGCTTTTATCTGTATACAAAATTCCAATGTGGGCAGGCTGAGGCACACGGATGTTGAATTGTTCATTGGTTCCTTTGGCATTTTAATAATGAAGTTGTCAATTTGTTGATGGTAATCACGATTTTTGCGTATCATTAAAGGTTTTGATATTTAATCCATTCAATTCCTTCTTTATGGCTTTGAAATACTTAAATATGCATTTAAATGAAAAAAAAATACATTTGAGTGATAAAATGAACGTCTTTTTTAAATTTTGAACTTGTCTTGCAATTAAGTATAAAATAGAATGTAAGAAGATTACTAACATAGAAATTATGAAGATTAAATCAAATTAAATGGAGGGATCATGATATGATTATAAAGGGCATATGAGGTAAGAAGTCACTTTTTCTACGGATTAATATACGACACTGTCTGTCTCTTATATTGTATTTGGATTGATGAATTTAAATAAAAAAATTTAAATTCATAATAATAGATTCATCAAATTGGTTTGGAGAATTTCATACAACAAAAGATTTTAAAATCGTAAATTTTTATTTTGAATTATATTTTTATGACATTGTGATGGATTTCGAATTCATTTAATATAGAATCTTATGAAATCCTTACTTCAAACCTCCCTTCAAATTCTAATCATTTCATTCAAATACAACCTTAGTTCTTTTCGTACGATTTTTTGAGATAATGTCTTTAAATTTAATACAAGAGTATGTTGCTTTTATGGAGGTAAAGTATGTTTCAAATCTCTCAAGTACAAGACTTACAAAATAAATCACCATCAGATCCACGCTAAAAGGCCCGGGTAATAATCCTTCTGATGCGAAGTCAGATAGGTCGTAGAGAGAAAAGTATGTAAGGTCCTAATAATTTTAGGACAACAAAAATTTTAGTTGGAGTATGAAAGCGGCTATTTATAAGTTCTCATAATTGTATAATTACATGAACCACATACATCAAGATGATTTAACAACCACAATAGGTCCATACATGTTAGTTTTTTATAGAATTACGACACGTCACCTTTGTTTTAATTATTATTATCCATCATATTAGTAATTTAATTTTATATATTGGCAAACTTTACACTTAAATTCAATAATAATAATAACAATAATGAAGAGAATCCGTATATTTTTGAAGGGAGAGTGGGAGCGTGCATCCGGTAATGAGACTCGGCCGGTTTTTTTGCTATTACGAGGAGCGAAAAAGACAGACGAGACGATCGCCCACGCGCTTTGTGTTGGACTCTCCGATAAGGTCAACAGGAACATCTCTGAATTCCAAAAATACCCCCCACCCTCCTCTCCTCTGCTTTTTAGCTTTCTCTCTCTACAACTAACGAACAATGAACAATCATTTCTCTCTCTAAAAAACAGCAGTCAGATTTTCACGAAACACGAAGCACATCAAAACCAGAGGCAAATTCCAAAAACAAATAGAGAGACAAAATAAACAGAACAAACACCACCCGGATAAACTAGGGTTTCGAGTCCCCTCCCCCTCCCCCCTCCCCCCTCCCCCTCTCCAATTATATTTTCCTTTACACCCTCAATCTCCAGCTACAGGGAAATTTATTTTCCGCTTCGGATCAGAAAATATAGACAGAAGGCACCTCGATTTTTCCCGGAGAGGTACCGGCTGAAGAACAATTTCCCGGGAAAAATTCAGGTCCACCCTTTTTGCCTACCCAGCGTCAAGGTAATGAATATAAAATTTCTCACAGGTAATATTGGAATAATGTCTATCTGCGCAGTAAATGCGTCAAAAAATTGTAAGTTTTCATTTGTGCCTTGTCTTGATCTTTTCTTGTAGGGAATATGTGGCGATAAAATTTTGATCTGAAACCATTAATTTTTTCTTTTTTTCTTTTTCTGGGTGAGATTGAGGAAAGAGAGGAAAATCATACATTACCGGAAGGAAAGTTTATTAGTATAAGGCGGAGGTGCTGGAGCTTTTTATTTCTGATACATATTTTTTTAAAGATTTCTGTCGTTCTTCGTGTGAAATTGGATAATTGGGTTTGAACTGTAATTGGTGGGTTTGAGGTTGTATTGAATGTGTATTGGTCCATGGAGTCTGACAATTCTCCCCCATCAACGAGCCGGGTTAAATGCTGTGACTGCGGCTGCAGCTGTTCAATGATGGACAGCTCTCTTTTAGGGACAAATCGGTCTGTCAAGCGAAAATATGATGAAGTTGAGGAAGAAAACCGGTTCACCATTCCGGGGTTCATCATACCGCAAAATGCCCGTATCGAGATAGAAAATGAATGTATGGCACTGCGTGAAACAGTCAGCAGTCAGCAGCAGACTATTCAGGATCTCATTTCTGAGTTGGAGGAGGAGAGGAATGCTTCGTCTTCGGCTGCCAATGAGGCCATGTCTATGATTCTGAGGCTGCAGAGTGAGAAGGCAGAGATTCAGATGGAGGCAAGGCAGTTTAAGATGTTTACAGAGGAGAAAATGGCACATGATCAACAGGAGACATTGGCACTGGAGGATTTATTGTATAAGAGGGAGCAGACCATTGAGTCACTTACTTGTGAGGTGCAGGCTTATAAACACAGGATGATGAGTTATGGACTCACGGAGGCCGAGGCTGAAGGAGTTGGTGGAGATGGAGTAAAGGTTATGAGCAGGAATACTAGCATGACTGAGAATCTGGAAGGGCAAATTTACTTTCCTCCTTATGAGATATACCCTCCACTCAAGTGCAATATAAATGAATCCCAGGTCTATCAAGATGATGAAGATGAAGCTGCTGATATTGAGAAATATGCATTCGGGGAAACTCCACGCTCTCGGGATCAATTAAAGGATTTGGAGTATCGAATCAATATACTGGAGAAAAGTCCGAGGACCATTCAGCCTGATAGGGAATATGTTGGGACCAAAAATGTGCTTGAAAAAGTAATAGTTGGTCAATCTCCTAGGTGGCCTAGGCACCTGAAGAAAATTTCTACTGACAGCTCCAATTCACCATTTGCAATTGTTAAAGAAATGGGTGCAGATTTTACCTCAGATTCTCCAAAGCTTGGTAGCAGCTTTAGGAAGACAGAATATTCCCATTTGGATGTGAATTCTACTTTGAGGAAGGTGGATAATGCATCAGAAGTTGGAGATGACATGAGTGACAGAATTTACACAATTGATTCCATTCATCAGGGAGCTTCAGTTCATGGTGCCATGGATCACAAGGCTTCTGTTGGCATTGGTGGTGATTACTATATGACAACTCCCAGGGAGTCGGTAAATCAATCCGATGGAAGAGACCTAGAGATCCAGAAGCTATATGCAAGGCTTCATGCTCTTGAAGCTGATAGAGAATCAATGAGACAGTCAATTATTTCTATTGGGACTGATAAAGCACAACTGGTATTGTTGAAGGAGATAGCTCAGAACTTGTGCAAAGAAATGTCACCATCAAGAGAGATGCCAGTGCAGAAGTCGGGGGTTAGGAGTTTTTCCTTCATTTCAATATTCAAGGTGATGATGATGATGAATTCTCCAATTATTTTTAATTGCAATAGAACACTTGATCTTGGTGTTTACGTTGTTATGAACCTTAATTTACCCTTTTCTGATTTCACAGTTCTGCATTTTTAGCGAGTCTGCCTTTTTGGAACTATGCTGCATTATTTGCACTTACATCATTGATCAGATAAACATTCCTATGACATAATGTGACTGATTTATTGATATGTAAGTCCAACCCTCTGTAGATTCAAATGACGCGAACTTCATGCACTTCTATGGCCTTCCCATCTGCAACTGTTGCTCTTCCAAGAGTCTAATATGTAGATTAGTGAAAATGGCATAGTTCCATTTCATTCATCATATAAAAGAGCAAAAACTGCGTAGTCATTATTTGCTTCATTTGGTGTCTGTCAGTTTGTTGGACAATGCTCTTTAAAATGCTTTTGAAAAAGATTCCACTGTATTTATATGAAGAGATGGTTAATATTCTGAGCTTCTGTAAGGTAACATGCTATTTAGTATTGAAGCATGAAAGGCTATCTCAAAGTATAGCTGCTGGTTGCATACAGTCAAGGTCTAGACTCCCAAGCAACATATCACCTCTCTAATAGGCCCTTGCCTCTGCTGTTTGGTTGCTTACTCATTTTGGAATGGTTGGAATCATAACAGTATGAAGGCAGCTAGTTATCCAGTTGCCAACTATGTCTTTTCTCCTATTTATTTGTGCTGCTTGCATTTGAGATCCTGTTTTCTATCCCTACAAAGATAAGTTTTTCCGTTTTTATATTAACTCTCTCATATCTTTTGCTTTCTGATAAACAGAAACTTTTAATTTAAGTCTCTTCCTTTGTCTTGTTATATTGTTTCTAATTGAATGCTTATGAAAAAATCAGAAAATGATAAGGACTTGATCTTTTTGGTTGTGACAAATCCCTCTTTCAACCTATTTGGGCCAGCTTGCGTACTCTTGCCTTCATTACAGTTTTAAGATTCTGTGGTGTAACTGTAACTTACTCTGAGATATATACTTATGTCTTCGAGTGGAGGTATTTGAGTTTTGCACCTTCCTTATTCGAGAAAACGTGATCTGGCTAATATATTAATCCAATTACCTCCTCACTACTCTTACTAAGTTTAAAGAGCTGAAAGCAAACTATTGCAAAATAAAGTGATATTATTGCTTCTATCTTCAGTGTATCTTGGGCCTTTTTCAACCTCCCATGTGTTATGTAATTTGCTGGTTGCTATTAGTTAGTTTGACTGGAAGTGCCTATATATATTTAGCTACTTCTAGTCATCCCTAAATCATGATTCTTGGTAACTGCTAATAAAATATTTCTCCTTGTTCAGTGGATCGTTTCTTTTGTTTTCTGGAGAAGAAGAGCACGCAGATGCAAGTAAGTACATGTCTATCAAACTTTCCAAGTAGTTGCTTGTTACTGTATTTTTAAACTATTTCTTGATTTACTTCTTCATGCTGTTTTGCTTGGTACATTATCCTTATGCCCATTGATTTTTGTTCCACTTAATTCAGCTGCTGTTGGCTGCATTTACATGTTGCTGGTGATCCTGTAAATGATAAGAGGATAATCATGTTAATATTGTTGGGGTACTTCAGAACTTGCCTTTTCCCAAACAAAACTCGTAATAGTCTTGTCCTTAATGACATAAAAGCTAATAATTTGCAACTTGTTGATGAAATCAGAGCCAATGTTTAGTAGTGGTACAGAACTTTGAGAAACTGCTTACTGATTTCTAAAGTTATGTAAATCTGGAGCCACATCTTTCGTGGGAATCAGGAAGAAAGAAGAATGGAGAATATTCAGTTGAATTATTGCTTCCGAAATTTGTTTACAGCACCTCTTCTGCAGTAGCGACTGATTTTACCCACATTTACATATCCTTCTTGTTTTAGGTACATGTTTGGCTTATCAACGAACAATGCTGGCCTGCTACTGCTTTTGGACCGAGGTCCTCGTGTGGGACAGTGGAGATCTGTAACATCTGCAAATATGCGAGTATGATACTGAATGCTCAATACCCAAACTGTGAAGTGTGGTCGTGCATTTGGACTTTGAGTGGGTTGCAAGTTATTTGGTGCTTAGGATTATGGATTGAGGTTTTTATCTGGATATTTCGTTGCCAATTGGATTGGGAATTCATTATCTTGTGCAGTGTTGTTTTACATCGATTTGTGGGAATAGGATACATTTAGAACACACATCCATTTGTTGATATAGGATATATTTTTTGGTTGCTCAGCAAATTTATGGATACTGTATAATGTGGCATTTGGGTTTGTGGAGATTTAGTCGAGCTATGTACCTTAGTTCCCATCTGTATATTACATGTTCAATCAAAAAAGGTATGCTTTTTTCCCTACTAAGCACTGAGTTTATCTTGACGCTTCATTTGCTCACTTTCTTGTATCTTAAATGTCTGATGGAGCTTGTGTTACATTTTAGCATACATATTTTACCAAATTAAATCTATACAACAATTTTTTGGGACAATTACACCCTCTCCCCTAAGGTTTGGTCTAATTACACATAAATCATATGTGGTTTGAGAAATTGCATCTAGCACCCTTGAGGTTGCTTCCATTTAATAAATAAGTATCTTTGTTAATCAAAATTTTGTGAATTTATTGATATTAACAAAAAACTAGAAAAAAAAATTTATATTTACCTTCAATTGGTTCATTATTAAATTATTATAGATCAAATAAATATTTTTATGATTAAATTATCTTCATACGTTTTCACGTGTTAATGCATGAGAGAATGTATATTTTTACTGTTATAAGGATTGTTTACTCGAAAAAGAAAATATTTGATTTGCAATAAGTAGTAAATATAAATTTTCATTCATCTTTTTAGTTAATATCAGCAAATTTGTGAATATTAACTAATGGAAGGATTTATTTGTTAGACGGAAGCAAACTTTAAAGGTATTAGATATAATTTTTAAATTACGAGGAGTTTACATGTAATTGCACCAAATATTATGGAGGGAGTATAATTATCCCATTCTAAATTTTTTAAGCTGATTTCAGACATCTCTTTTTTGTCTCTTATCCAGTGATTTTATAGTGTTCTTTTCTTAGTTCTTCCTCTAATGATATTATTCATGAGGATAGAAGCATTTTGAAATTAAATTATTTGATTTTTCACTACAAAAAGGGTTGTGCTTAATTATTCAGACATGACGGATACATTAGTTGAATTTATTGAAAATGATTTTAAGATAGTAGCACAAGTAGGAATTTCAGTAGTATTATTATTTATTTTTCGTCAGTTAAATTAAAAAGTATAAAAAGAATATAAACTAATTGGACGTTTGAACTATTTTATCACTTTATTCATAGGTAAAACTGAAGTCGAAAAATTGGTGCGTCCATGTTTTGGTGCTGCATTGATTAACAGCAGTACATTCCTTACTATATTTTTTATTTTTATTAAATATTTGTTGTTTGAAAATTATAAATAATTATGTAATTTATAGATGATGGGATGAAACATATAAAAGAATTAAAATGTGGTAAAGTGAATAATTCAGAATAAGACATATTAATTTATAAAAATATTTTAAAAAAATTCTAATTACAATTCATAATTTAAAAATATTTTTTTTTATAAATTTATCATAAGAATTGAATAAAACATAATAAAAGTTGATAAAAATAGGTTAATTATTCGACCAATATTAAAATAAAGGGTATTTATAATTTGAGAATAGATTTGTGCCAAATTACGTGCTTAATCAAAATTCATAATCCGGGTGTTGAATTCTAGAGGTGGGAGCAGGCCTTGCAAAAACCCTTGGGCCATTGCCTCTCTTTTCTTCCTGTAGGTCTCAACACCCTCCCTCCAAATTATCCTACGGCGCCTCGGACTGCCGTCTGACACCATTCTTGATTCTTCTCAACAATGCTTAGTCCAAGAAATTTGTTGTTCAAGTCCAAAATTTCAAAGAGAAAACACACCAGAAAGCCAAAAATAACTAATAAGAAACAGAAATTTGAATCCAAGAATCAGGAAGCAGTCCTAGCAAAGCCACCACCCCAGTTATCGGGCGAAGATGAAGAACACGATGGAGTTGCAGGAGAAGGAGATGATGGTAATTTCAACTTGAAGGGCTCAGCTCCTTCTCACTCACATGGCGTCCAACCATTGGGAAATCTTTACGTCAGCAGCTCATCTATTAACTCGAGAGACACGGGCCTCGGTAATTTGCAATCCCTTACAGACGAGCTTATTCTTGAGGTTCTTGGACTTTTGAGTGGGACGGACTTGGGCGTTTTATCAACTGTAAGCAAATCATTCTATGTTTTCTGCAACCATGAGCCGCTCTGGAGGAACATTGTCTTGGAGACGTGTAAAGATGGGTTCTTGTACAAGGGTTCTTGGAGAAATACTTTTGTTAGTGCTTATAGATATTCGTTTGACATTGCTGGTTCTGGAATTAAAGTTAGGGACTTCTATTCTGATTACTTGTTTCAGAGTTGGCTCTGTGCTAATCTTGAAATGAAGCCTGAGTGGCTCGAGAGGGATAACATAGTGAGGAAAAAGGGAATATCTATTGAGGAGTTTGTTTTGGATTTTGAGGAGCCGAATAAGCCAGTGCTGTTGGAAGGTTGTTTGGATAGTTGGCCTGCTATGGAGAAGTGGGATAGGGAATATTTGATTGAAGTTTGCAGGGATGCTCTATTCTCAGTCGGCCCAGTGGAAATGAAGCTTGAGGACTACTTTATGTACTCAGATCAGGTGAAGGAGGAAAGGCCATTGTATCTTTTTGACCCAAAATTTGCTGATAAAGTTCCACAATTGGGGTTGGATTATGAAGTTCCTGAATACTTCAATGAGGATCTTTTTGGCGTTTTAGGCAATGAGAGGCCAGATTACCGATGGATTATAATTGGACCGGCAGGGTCTGGATCGTCGTTCCACATCGATCCTAATTCAACGTCTGCTTGGAATGCGGTGATTAGAGGTTCCAAGAAATGGGTTTTGTTCCCTCCCGATGTGGTGCCACCAGGGGTGCTCCCAAGCCCAGATGGTGCAGAGGTTGCATGCCCTGTTTCTATAATTGAGTGGTTTATGAACTTCTATAATTCTACCAAAAGTTGGAAAAAGAGGCCCATTGAGTGTGTTTGCAAGGCAGGAGAAGTGATCTTTGTGCCTAATGGATGGTGGCATTTGGTTTTTAACCTAGAAGATTCTGTGGCCATTACACAAAATTTTGTTAGCAGGTATAATTTTTTTCCTCTTATGCAAGCAAGTGATGTTGATGATAAATGCTTTTTTATTTTCCTCTCTTTTTCCTTGCATTTTAAACTACTTGAGGTGCTGTTGGTTTCTACTTTCTGTATAATGTTCAATCCACGACATCAAGTCCAATGGTGTAGGATCTTCCCCGCAGTTAAGTGGTATAGCTGGCAGTAAAAGTCATTTAAGTTGTGAGGGCTTAAATCATAAAACTCAACATTATCTACAACGCATGGTTTTGGCTTTTTGTTTGGATGAAATCTATCCCTTTTACCAATTGTTCTGTTTAAGTGTATCTTTTGAACCTAAATTTTGCCAATCATCCTATGCTTTCAAGGGCACCTAAGATTTTTTCGTGGAAGTAGATATTTCCAAATAACCACAAAACACCATAGAGCAATCAATCTAGCATTCATTATAGCACCACTACACAGAGACGGAAAGCAAACTTGCTATCCCACTGCCGGCATCCTTGTATTTCATCCATGAAGGTGTGCAATACATATTTAGAGGAAGGGAATAGGGCTAAGGAATTTAAGGATGTTCCGCAGTAGCTAGTGATGCTGTAGTTGTCAGCAAGAATGGATCATATGATACATGGCAGGGGTCACATTGGGTTGTGGTGCAGACAGATGATAATAGGTTGTTGAGGGAGAGGATATAATGATGACGGAACACTCGAAATATTATATTAAAGCCACAGTTTTCTAGTTTTGCAATGTCAACTTGGTTTAGCTGCTTTTGCAGCAGAAATGAAGTTCTAAGGTGTTATTTTCCATTGCAGGAGGAATTTATTGAACGTTTTGGATTTTCTAAAGCGGCCTAATGCAAGGACTCTTGTGTCCGGAACAAGAGATAGAGTGAATTTGCACGACAAATTCAAGAATGCCATTGAGGCATCTCTACCCGGAACCTTAGATGAATTGAGACGGAAAGCAGAGGAGAAAAGGCAGCAGCAGAAGAAACTTTCTTTCTGGGAGTCTGTAACCGATTCCAAGGTGGGCGCTTTCAAGTTTTCCTTTTAGGACTGCATCAAGCACCGAAAGGACACCGGATTAGAAAAATGCCGGAATGTTAACATTAGACCTTCACATATTTTTCAATCTGTCACATTTCTTGCAACCATAGCAGAAAATGTGAGTAACAGTTGAGATTGGAGTCGCATCCCATTTAACTTCCATCATAGATTAATCATTGATTTACTTTAAGTTATATTACATTTGCACTTCTGTTCATTCCTAGCATGAGGTTGCACATTATATTAAAATTTTGAAGTACAAAATTTGTGACTGCTATATTTGTGCCAGTCATTTGTATACGATGCAAATTGCTTGTTTTATTTCCAACGAACGTGTCGTGTTAGAATAAACGAATCATAAAATCGAGCTTGTGATTTGGATCTTCACCTAGAATGGTATGTATTACAGATATATAGTCCGAACTCATTCACCATCCTGTCTCTGTGTGATTGTGAACAGTTGCTGTAAAGCTGCCAATTGCTTGAGGTTAAGGTTTCACAATTTCGTGATTGTGAGTTGGAGCGTATGGATGTGGGTTGGTAGTGTCTTGTTTTTTCATGTATGATCTGTTGAATTAGTATTTTAGTTCAGATGTACTAACAATGAACAATACAAAAGTTACAAGGCAAATTAAAATAGGATTAGACAGAAACACTGAAATTAGCATATATTTGTACAGGTGGATATCCGATTCGACGGTTTTCATAATCATACATAGTTAAATAGATGAAATCATCTAAAAATTACCACCAGTTGATAAAATAACAGTGGTAAAAGAATTCAAGAATCAATTAAATCATTTGTGAAATTGCCAATATGATGTTTTATCTAATCAGAACATCTAATTATTCATTTCAAATTCGATGTATTTTATTTGGGTCATGGAATCTTCTCTTCCGAACAAATCCATTAAATCTTCTATTTTTCAATTATATATTTCACATAACTACATTGAATTATTCAAAACACATTCGGATTAAATTCTAACCCTAATCTTTTGAATTTGTATTAATATTAAAAAAAAAGGCTATTTTTCTTATAATTGACAATTTATGATACCATAATATCAAATTTTAAAATACAAAATATATTCTTAAATATTTGTATTAATATAATTACTTATTTATCTCGAATAATTCGAGGTATTTTTTAACCATCATTATACTATCATACTTACTATCCACTTTTAATCATGTTAGTCCATTGATCAACTTTTACTTATTTATTGATTTTTGTTTTTAAAATCTGTATCGTATCTATATAATTATTGAGCAAATACTGTGTGACACAAAGCGCGATGACCAGCGAATTAAAAAAATAATAGAAAGACAATCATGCTAAGAAATTTAATTTTCATAATACCATAGAAAACTAGATAAAAAATGGTTTGCTAACTTTTGCCGTAAATAGACAAAAAAAGAAAAAAAAAACTGAAAGATTATCATAAAAAATAACGAAGTTGGAAGAATTATAGTACCAATGTTGGGTGCTCCAACAAATACAATGTATAGCTTGTGACGCAAAATTAGGGCAAGATGTATTTTTGTAACCAAATATAGTTGTCTAGTAGGCAGCGGCTCCATGCACGCATTGCATGAAAGTTTACGTGATGGCATAAAGGCGTATCAAGGCGCTTAATTGCGTTCAATTTAGAGTATTAATTGGGTGAAATTCTGAAAACCCATTTGAAATCCGAACCAGTTTAATGAATTGAATGATCCGTCCGTCCATGTCATTCACCGAGTTAACTCGCCTACTCACTTGATGCTTTAATTCCACAAATTTCTCACTGCTTTTCGTTTTTCCCCTTGCCCTTGATCATCTTTCTGTACATCTTTCTTCATTCACTTTTCTAGCCCAATGAACGTGCATTTCTTTCAATTTGACTTTCAAATTTGATTGTTAAATCGCAGATGCCAGAGGATTTGTGACCAGAGATTTGTCCTTGTGTTGTTTGTTTTTGTTTCGGCTTCGAAGTTGGATTGTGTTTCTTGTGCTGTGTATTGGGCTCCGAACAATTCATGCTTGTTCTTACTCCCAGGATTTATAGAGTATTTGATCGTTTTCTGCTTCAATTAATGTTGGAGGTTGCATCTTATTGGGGTTATCAGTTTGATATATTCGTGGACGGGATCATACATGCTTTTCAAGGCAAATTCGAGGGTTTCCTGGAGGTGGGCGGGTTGTTGATCCGATCTTAAAGTTTGAACATTTTGATGGATCAATGAATGCAGGTTTAAATGGTGAAATTCAAGAAGGGTAGGGATTTGTAGAGATTAGATAGCGTTTGATGGGGAATACATGCGTCGGTCCTAATTTGGGGAACAAGGGATTCTTAAACTCTGTGACCAACGCGGTCTGGAAAAACCGGCAGCAAGATACCCTTCCAGCCCCAAATCAGGACCAAGAATCCAACAGTGGTAAGGATAAGAAGGATGGCAGCACAAAAACTGATACTTCAGGGAATTCAGAGGGTAAAGGCTCTGATTCTACTCCGGCTGCTGTACAAAGCACCGCACCTCCAGAGGTCAAGATTGCGGGTAATGAGGCTAAAGCCGTGGAGAAGCCGGGGCAGCCAGAGATAAAGGCAGGCAGTCATACTGATAACAATGACAAGAAGCCGGCAGAAGAGGCGAAACCGAACAAACCTAGTCATATGAAGAGAGTATCAAGTGCCGGACTACAAGTTGAATCAGTGTTACAACGAAAAACAGGAAACTTGAAGGATATATATACTTTAGGGAAGAAGTTGGGACAAGGACAATTTGGGACGACATTTTTATGCGTGGAGAAGGCAACTCACCAAGAGTTTGCTTGCAAAACAATTGCTAAGAGGAAGTTAACTACTGAGGAAGATGTCGAGGATGTTAGGAGAGAAATTCAGATAATGCACCATTTGGCAGGCCACCCCAATGTTATATCAATTGTGGGAGCTTATGAGGATGCTGTTGCAGTTCATGTTATCATGGAGCTTTGTGCAGGTGGAGAGCTCTTTGATAGAATCATACAGAGGGGGCATTACACGGAAAGAAAGGCTGCTGAGCTTGCTAGGTTAATAGTTGGTGTCGTGGAAGCCTGTCATTCCTTGGGAGTTATGCACAGGGATTTAAAACCAGAGAATTTTCTTTTTGTGAATGAGGAGGAGGAGTCACCACTTAAGACCATCGACTTTGGGCTCTCAGTTTTCTTCAGACCAGGTACTCATTTAATAACATTTTTACTTTATTTAAGTGCAAAGTCACAGAAACAGAACTGAAAATCATGTCATTTTTCCTGTTTCACCGAGGTCATGGGGAATTTGTCTGGCAAACGAATTCAACCTTTTTTCTTTGTGTTATCATTTTTTTCCGATCAATGGTTGCTCTGTTTTATTTCTGTGTGTTGATTCAAAAATGTCATTTGTTTTTTCTTTAAGGTTATGAGTTCTGAACTACGGACCAACCTGGCCACTTCATTAGGTCGATATCTTTGTACTGTCATTCAATTTTGCGAATTATATTTGATGTTCCACTGATCTGAGTTGCTACAATGAAGCAGGCAGTTGGCCATTGCCTACCTGGCCAGCTTCAGAAATCAAAAGACCGAGTGCTTACTTCACAATTCTCTTGAACTTTTAATTCTGGCCTCAAGGTTTATCTGAGGACATATCCTTTGAATTCATTACTTGAGCCTTGATATCTTAATGAATCTCCTGTCATAACCTGGCTTGCTAAGTTCAAATAACATTCTTCTCATTCAATTTGATCTTTCTACCATATTTCTCAGTCTTCTGATCCTAATTTTAAAATCAATCTGATTTCCACTTAATAACTAATTTGATTTAGCTCTTGGAGGAGTTAGGCAGCAGAAAAAGCGAATCCATTGCTTCCTTGTTATGCCTACAAGTAGTTCCACGCAACTATAACACCCTTTGATTGTAAGAAATGCTGTGGGGGTAATAACGATTATCCTTTTTTTGCAAACTAAACATCACATTAATGGCTGCTACTGTAGTTTTCTTGGAATTGTGTATCTGGAATTTGCATTATGTATTTATGCAATATGTGTTACCCTCTTGCATTATTAGAGAGATATGTCACCAGATGTCATTATCGAGTTCCTTTTCTTGAACTTCACCTATGTAAGAAGTGTGACATGTTTGTGATGATCCAAATTCATTCATTTTCTGATACATCAAATAGGCATCTCCGGAGAATACTGGATCGGTCATGGAACTTGTGTGCTTGGGCTATTGCCACTGCCTTGTTGGTTTGACCATCTTGGAATTACATTCAGGATACCTTCAGTTGAATTGTAGCTTTAGCTCAATTCTTTGAAGATTTTAAAAAAAGAACTGAAAGCTTCTGATCATCTATTTTTTCTTTTTTTGTTTACGTAGGATACATATGAACAAATATATAACTGGTTCCATATGTCCCTTGTTTTAGTCGATGTGTTTCCTAATAAGGTTTTTTGTTGATAACTATGTTTCCTAATTAGTTGCGATATCTCACTGTTTTTCTGTCTAGTTAATTCCTTCTATCTTAGTCGCCTTTTCTTTTCTGATCAAACGGCTGATACTATGTTAAGGTGAGACATTTACTGATGTGGTTGGAAGCCCTTATTATGTGGCGCCGGAGGTATTAAGGAAGCATTATGGCCAAGAATGTGATGTATGGAGTGCTGGAGTTATCATTTACATTTTGCTCAGTGGAGTCCCACCATTTTGGGATGGTAAGCATATATTCTTGATCATTTTGTTGGCTTGCTTCATTTAACTACTCTTAAAATATATGCAAATATATGTTTTGGATCAGAAACGGAACAGGGAATATTTGAGCAGGTTCTGAAAGGGGAACTTGATTTTGTTTCTGAACCTTGGCCCAGTATATCAGACAGTGCAAAAGATCTCGTAAGAAGAATGCTTGTACGAGATCCCAAGAAGCGGCTCACAGCTCATCAAGTTCTTTGTGAGTATACCGTGTGTAAATACCCTGACATTTGGGTTTTGAGGAGTCAATTATATCTGCCAGTTTCATAATATATTCACCATGCATATTAGCTGAGAAAGGATGCTACACGCTGGTGGTCCGTTGGTGAATTTTATACTGTTGGTTTATGCTTTTGAATTACTTGGTCAAACATAGTAAATTTAATTTACCCCATCCCTTCGGAAGGATGTGGCAGCTTAGGATGTATCAGGAAACTGGTCATTGAGAGGGAGTAGTCCTATAGAATTGATGAAGAGGTGACTGCATATAAGAAGGTTATAATGAGGCTTAAAATTCTTAAGGATAAAGAATTGCCATAAAATTAAACTCACATAATATTTTACTGGAAAGGTGGGAGTAAGTATCAACTTTTCTTGACATGTATAAGCATGTTCAAAGATGAGTATGTCCTGATTTGTTTGAACGTGTGATGGTAACACAATACTATAGCTACTTGCAACTAGAAAAATAACAAGGGTGGACAGTGGCAGTTAGGGACAAAATTGTTTGAACAAAAGTTACTAGGTTCAGTAGAGCATATGTGGATAAGCAAATCTTGGTGTTATATGGAGGAATCAAATTCAAGGACTTGATAACAGAAATGTGTCTATGTATACATGCTTAAGGAGTATCCCTGTATTGTTTCATTTAGCATTTTCAATGGATAGCAATGAAATTTCTTCTTTTTATACGTTTGTACAGGCCATCCTTGGGTACAAGTCAATGGTGTAGCTCCCGATAAGCCTCTTGATTCTGCTGTTCTAACTCGTCTGAAGCAATTTTCTGCCATGAACAAACTCAAGAAGATAGCCATTCGAGTAAGTTCCTCCATCATTCATAAATGCCAGCTAAAACTGCAGGAAACAGGGTCCATTGATTAGCAGATGTACATTTAGCAAGACTTAATCATACATGATCTACAGTTAATTTAAGTTCTATGTGCTATATATGCAGCTCTGCAAGCAGGCAAGTGCCAATACAAGGGCGCATCAATCCATCAATATAACATGTTATAATCTATGTTCAAAGACTTGATAAGGAAAAAAGAAAACTTATTTGACATGTTCAAGTGCAAAGAAGGCTTCAGATGTACTGAATTTTTTTGTATAAAATGTGATTTGACTCATAAAAGAATTTGAACTATGAAAGAGTAGTTGAACCTATTTGCAAATACACTTTACTGACAAAACAAAAGGAAACCAAGCATAGTCTTGGTTGGCATTTCAGACAAAAAAGGTATTTGAGCATGCAGAGAGCGATCATGCGCCTTTTGCTTTATAAAGTTGCAATTCACAGCTGATATGGCTAATTCCATCAGATCAGCTGGACTAGTGCTCTAGTCAGACATTCACTGACAAAACTATTATCTTATCATAGGTTATCGCTGAAAATCTTTCTGAGGAAGAAATTGCTGGACTGAAGGAAATGTTTAAAATGATTGATGTGGACAACAGTGGACAAATCACTCTAGAGGAACTAAAGAACGGTTTGGAAAGAGTTGGTGCTGACCTCAAAGATTCGGAAATCGTTGGTTTGATGCAAGCTGTAAGTGCAGAATAGCTTTCTGTGCCTACATGTTGAGAATAATAGTCTGACATGTTCTCATTTGATTTTTAAAAGTTACAGAAGTTTTGTTAAATATCTTATAAGTTATGTTAGCCTGAGTTATATTCTCCCTCTTTTTTGCTTTTACCGGACAATGCAGGCTGATGTTGATAATAGTGGAACCATAGACTATGGCGAGTTTGTGGCAGCAATGCTTCACCTAAATAAAATCCAAAAGGAGGATCATATGTATGCAGCTTTTTCATATTTTGACAAAGACGGTAGTGGGTACATCACACAGGACGAGCTTCAGCTGGCTTGCGAACAGTTTGGCCTAGAAAATGTTCGCATAGATGATATAATCCGCGAAGTTGATCAGGATAATGTATGCTCTTCTTTGCCCTGTGAAACAATCTCTGTTCCATTATCAAAGATCAATTTGTTTCTATATTAAGACAACAATATCTGCAAATCTTACTCTTTTTTGTCTGCTTCAGGATGGCCGGATTGATTACAATGAATTTGTGGCTATGATGCAAGACACAGGTTTTGGCAAGAAGGGCTCAAAAATTGTATAGCCCGGTAATCCTTGCAAAACGATACGTTTCTAGTTTTGTAAATGTCATTGTATCAAAGGGGAACAGCAAAAGTTGAGTTCATCATGTGTAAAGATTAGTCAGGATCTACAGCAGGACAGTGAGGTTTGTATGGCTTTTAGTTTTTGTCGATTTTGTATCTTTTGTTCATTGATAGGTTGTTTTTGTTCAGGATATTATAATCTATAGTTCAATTTTATTCTTTTACTTTTCTTATGTGAGTTAGCCTTTTCACTGATCATTTATAGTTTCATGATTATCATTTATTAAGGTAAATAGCTAAATTCTTCAATTCCCTTCTCACTAAACCAGAGGACTCGAGATAGCTTGAATGCTGGAACTCTGCCCCCAGAACGCTTGGGGTGTCTGTACACAATTATTCCCGTTAGATCTCTCTAAAAGTTTGGTACACCTTTTCAGACCAATTTTCCTTCACATGGTGGGCTAATTTAGCTCATCACATTACTATGCCTATTTTCCTTCACATGATGCCCTAATGCTCATGACATTCAACCTACCACACCTTTACATTTCATCTTATTCACTTTCTTCTTTTCTGGAGCGTGATAAAAATAATAGAATTAAATTTAAATTTTATTGCAAAAAATTTTGAGAAAGCAAGTTTGGTACCCGGTATTATATTTTTATATTATTTGATTGTATTAGCTCAAATTAAAATATTATTTCTCTTGCTTCTCCAAAATTGTTTGATTATATTTTTGCCCTTAACAAATGTTAAGTTACGGAATAGGAGTTATTGACAAGTGTCAAATTTTTTCTGTATCTTAGAATTTTGCATATGTTTTACGATAATACATTGACGCCCCTGATATTAGGTCAAATTACACAAGTACTTTCTATTTTTTGTTAAATTATAAATACACTATTATGGGTACAGTTAGGGAGCGCACCTGTAACACAGACACACCTTTTATGTGGCGATGAAATTTTACACGCATACCAACAAAAATACATTATACTAACACCTCATTAAAAAATACGCTTATAATTTTATCAATATATATATATATATATATATATATATATAGAATTAGACCTATGCCTTAGACTCTCCATCTTCTGTTTAATACATTTGTTCACCTTCCCGCGTAACCAAAAACAGAAGTTTCCAAACATTTTATCCATAAAAACGGCACTCACTAGTGAAGAATTCATCTTTCTGCTGAAAAGTAATTTATGAATTCTTTCTTTTTTTGGCAAGATTAGATATGTAATATATGGCTTTAAAACGTAGCTACCTATAACCTCACAGTTGTTATGCCATGAACTTACCATCGAATATTCTTAATTAATATATAGGGAAAATATCGCCCAATAGTTTACGATTTTTTTATTTTTGGTCTCATTAATTCATGAAATTTTTATTTTTGGTCCAATAACTTTTAAAAAGTAGTATTTTTAATTTTATGACACATTTATGTTAGATATTCTAATAGAAAATATTCCCTAGGGACTTTTGATCTCATTGGTACAAAATTCTCAGTTTTGATCCTATAATTTTGAAAAAATAGTACTTGTAGTCCCATGCAATTAACGATCATATGGCCTTTTTTATTAAATATCTAGTGAAAATGTATCATGAAACCAAAATTGTTATTTTATGAAAGATACAACACATGTAGAATAAATCATGAAATATAATTTTACTACAACTATATATAGGATTGATTACATTAATTTGCCATTCGAATAATGTTAATTTTTATACTATGTCGTTTAATATTCTTTTTATTTGATTAACTTACTACATCAGCTTTACGAAATTTGTATTTTGTCATATATAACAATTTTTCCACTGAATAAACATCACATGCAGTGTACATGTGATACTTAAAGGCAATATGTGATAATTTCACATGTGCATTGCATGTGATATTTTGCTAGAAAAATTGATATAAATTTCATAAAATTGAGATGATAAATTGATATAAAAAATTTAAATAATAAAATATAAAAATAAATATAATTTGAATGGCAAAATATAATATTCACTGCTAAAAATATATATATATATATATATATATATATAAAACAAAATACAATATATATATAAAACAAAGTACAATAAATGAGGGTTTGCAAGAAGAGCTTTTTATTTGATTGCCGGAATCCCTACCCTTATCATGTGGATGGATGACAATTCTGTGGACATAGTTCGGGTAATTAATGTACGACACTACCTCTCCTTTGTTGTTTGTACAAATGACAAATTCATTACCTTTTCATGTCTCTTCACTCTTATCATTCTCATCTCCATATATATCATATAATTAATCACACGCTATCAGACATTTTCTTCCTTTTTATTTTCTTTTGTCCTCCTCTTCCTATTATCCTTTTCCCTTATTTTTTTCATAATTAAAAGGAGAAAACGATACATTGAATTTAACTTTGAGAAAATGAAATACTGAGTTTTCTTTTTTTAGAGGAGGATCAAAGCTGATTATTGTAGTAGAAGTTAGTACACGTGTTTAGTTTAACATAATTTACCATCATGTGATATTGTAAATGAATAAGTTAACATATTTTAAAAAAAAATCAAATTACCTTAATATCTTTTTTAAAATAGAGCAATTCACTCTCCTGACGTGATTTGTGTAATTCACTTGCTTTTGATTATAAAATATATTTATAATATTATTTAAGATTGATGGATCTGATTTGATTTAAAATTTATATTTAAGAAAGAGGAATGGGGATGACGACGACAACTGTAAGAGAAGGGAAGGAAGCGGAAGGGGAAGGGGAGGTAGGTGGGGGGAAGGGCCTGAGAAGGAGTGGAAGGGGGGCGAGCGGCGAGGGGGGTGGGGGGACAGTGAGAGAGGGGGCTAGGGGCGACGGGAAGAGGGGTTGGGTTCAATGAGGAAAGGTGGCGTAGGGTGGTTTTGTGGTTTTTTTTAAAAAAACATTAAATTATTATAAATATTTATATTAGTGGAAAGAGATATTTATGGGAGCATATTACTATGTCTGGACATTGGACATTAATGAGGAAAAAAAATTAAGAAAAGAAGATTTTTTAATTCTAAATTATTGAACATTAAATATTAATAATAATAAAAGGAGATGATGATGATCCATAATGGCACTAAAAAATCAAAAGTGAAATCGCATAATTAATGAAGCAAAATGTCAATTTCAGGAGTGGTGGGGAGCAAGAATGTAAAGGCGCTAAATGATGCTGGTGATTATGGTGTAATCATCAGAGAATCGTGATTGTCGAAAACACGTGGATGCTGTAAAAAGCGGGTAACTGATTTCTGGTAACACGTGTGTGGACAACTGTGGGGATTGATTGGAGTTGTGTCCACCCACGAGTTCAGCCATTGGCTAACGTCCCCACACCGTCCCTGTCACGTGCTTTGGCCGGCACCGCCACTTTTCAGACTACAGGACACACACAGAAGAGAGAGAGCACTCCACCCCTATATTTACCCCTTTTTACAAATTTGGTCCTTCCATTTTACCAAAAGTAAGATATTTGCTTGATATTTAATAATTTTACACAAAATTAAATGCACAAGTAGAAATATATATATATATATATATATACTTTTAAATTCGAGCAATAGATGAGAATGTCCTAATCATAAAAGTATGAAACGTGACGTTGTGCAAATAATTGGGAATAAATATATACTTCACTCAACCTAGAAAAAGAGGGGTGGGGACTTTAACATTAGGGATAAATATATATTCCTCCTTTAAATTTTGGTGTAATTATATATATAAATTTTTTATAATTTAAAAAATTATATTTTTTATTTATTACGTTATTAAAAAAAAATTGAATGAGAATTAATATTTACATCCTCAATCAACTGATTACTGACTTATTGCATATCAAATAATTTTTTTTCTGATTTCTTTATTAAAACCAACAAATTCAATAACTAGCGAAAAATTTGTTTATTAGATAAAAATAAATTTTAAAATATGAAATATAAATTTTCAAATCAACAAAAAATTTATATATAATTATAGTCAAGCACGTAAAACTGCAATGCAGTTATCCTTAGCATTATTATAGGTGAGTGGAGAAGGAGTATGAGAGCAGGAACATGTCTTATCCAACCCACCAACAATGTCCTTTCTGGGACACATTTTGTACCACCATTATTTAACATTCATATTATATTTTAATTCTAATTCAAATCTCCCTTATTATTGATATATAATCTCTCCAATCAATCGCAACTGACAACTGGTCCGCTTGGATTATAGTCTTCATGTCTACATTGTCAAATGACCGTCCGACACTCCATTTTCCATGCTATTGACGGCTGGCATAGGGCCACTTCGATTGACTTATTACAAATTTATTGTAGGTCACACTATTTTTTTTTTTACTAAACTATTTTTATAATGATAAAGATATATATTCTTACATGCATTAACGTGTAAAGACGTATAAAAATAACTTGATCATAAAAAAATTATTTGATTTGCAATAAATCAATAATAAGTCAATTGAGGTGAATATGAATTTTTTATCCGAATTTTTTGTTAATATCATCAACTCGATGAATTTTAACTAAAGAAAAATTTATTTATAGACATTTTAAGTTATAAAAAATCTATGTATGATTTTGTAACAAATTTCGGGAAAAGGGATTATAATTATCCCTTAAACTTATGTACGTAATTTGTTATGAAGTTTTGTCTTTGCATGAGGCTGTCCGACAGTCAAAAAGAGGTTGCGCGGCAGAGCTTTGGTTTCTCGCATTGACTTCGCCAGCTCCATATAGTATTCATTGGCTACTGAAAAATTGGGCAACGGCGGATTAATACGGAAGTGACATGGCTACGATGTTACTCCAGCTTGTCAATCATATGATAAATATATTATATTTAAAATATAATTATTTAATTCAATCGAATTTAATTAAAATAATTTTTTTTTGAATTAATGGTACTTATACGAATCTAGCTAGACATATTATATTGTACGATAACTTACTTGAAAATTAAATTATGCACATCAATATAAAGGGATTCATTTCATTTAAAAAAAATTCTTCATATATAAGAATATATATATATATATAGAATTCAAAAAGAATGGTGAGCAGTGACAACAATAATGATGAAATAATAGATAAAAGTGAAGAAATTAGTAAGCTGAAAATCCATTGTCATTTGTAGCAAATTGCGACAGAAAACAAAAACGAGGACAACATGAACTACATACATAAACATATATTTCCACATCCTAAAAGGAAAAAAGAAGGAAAGAAAGCTAAAGGTGTAGGGTGTAGCTGAAGAGGAAAGATCCAAAACATGAGTGCCCTAGTAAAGAGGTAACCTAAGATGCAACAACGGCCTCAAATAATTGTCGAGAAGAAGGGTGATTGATGATCAGCAATCTTGCACGTCCACTGTCGCATTCCCACCATAATTTCGTAAGCCGGCATAAAAGCTGGCTAATAAGGTTAAACAACATTAATGTCCAAAGTCTCATTATAGAGACACCTATCCTAACTTAGTTCCTTGATTAGACTTATCAAAATTCCAGGTAAAAGGGAATGCCCATATGTTCCAACACGTGTATGGTTAGGATGCATGTTTCGACCAAATTAATTAATTAATGATGATGATCATGATATATAAATAAATATATACATCCATCATTCTTGTTCATTTGATTCATATAGAGACTAAGAGATTTTAATAAAAATAATATTATATAAATTTCAAATATTTACATAATTATTTATTTTTGAAATATTATTATCTGAAGATAGATGTTGCTCTTAATCACTCAGCCCGGGCCCACTCGGACCAACAGGTTGCGAACCCAACACTTGGTTTTTATCATAACTTTTAATTTATCGTATCTTTATATTTATGTCAAGTATTTTTCAAGAACTGTGGAGCGTGGAGTTCTAATTTCTTGGTGTTGTTAATTAATAATAAAAAAGTTGAGGGGTACTCGTGCAATTACTTTGTGTATACTTTCTCAGTTGGCTCCTTATAAAAGAAAGACCTGCACATTTATGGTTATAGTGTAATAATTTCTTTCAACTACTACTTGTCTTAAAACTTCTCAGTCCTTGAAATTTTTTGCCAAAAATAAGTGGTGAGTGGAAATGCGCTTCTCTCCTCTCCTTCTCTAATGTTATTATTACATAATTTCTAGTGTTGTCATTCGAACTAATCAAAGTCGCATGTTGTAACTGTAAAGTACAGTACCCTTTGCATACGCTTTTATATATATATATATATGATTCTTGTTAACGTACGTGGTGTTGGCAGAAAATGATGGATCAGAAGACCAACTCCACGACGAGTCTCATACGAACAAAGTCCGACCAACTGGTGGAGACAATGGCGGCTGCGCTGGCGGCGATGAAGTCCCCGTTGTCATCCGGCGATGCGGCTGCCAGCAGCGGCGGCCTGGAGAGCAGCGGCAATCTGTCCAGGATGTCCAGCCGGAGGCTGGCGGCGGCCTCCCCGGGGCGGAGCAGCGGCAGCGTCGGGAAGAACACTCACATCCGCAAGTCGAGAAGTGCTCAGATGAAATTCGACCTCGATGATTTGAACAGCGGCGCCGCCTTGAGCAGAGCTTCCAGCGCCAGCCTGGGCTTCTCCTTCTCCTTCACTGGATTCACCGTTCCGCCAGACGAGATCGCCGATTTGAAGCCATTCAGCGACGATGAAATCCGTAAGTTCTCTGATGTTCCGTTGCTTATATGTATATGTCTTTCTTCACTAATTATTAGTAGACTAAAGTATAATTCTGCGGAATGATATTATATATATTTCTTAAAAACTTGCAGATACCATATATATATATTAAATAGAACAAAAAATAAAATACAATTTGCAACAAAATTCTGGAGTCCTCCAAACAAAATATTCTCTCTTTCAAAGGGTAAGTGAATTATTTAAAACCAAAACAAACAACAAAATTACAAATTCTTCAATATATAACTTTTATTTAAAAAAATTATCAATAATATATATATATACACACCAAGTAATGAACTTAATTAAAGGGCGAAAGACAGATTGAATTTTCTATTACAAATCACATATTGCATCCATTTAATATATACACGTCATGTATATAATAATTATATTTTTTTATTATATTTAAAAATATATATATACATGATGTGCATAACAAAAAATATATTTGAAACAAAATACACGATTTTCTATTTCAAATATAATCCGAAGAAAAAGGGACGGAGAAAAGGTTTTTGGTGTGATTTTTCGGTGGGATGCATGCATTAATGAAAGGGGGTGGGAGGCGAGGCGAGGCGAGGACAGGGTCCAAAAAGACAAAGGATCGAGACATGCATGCATCTCTTTTTTAGTCTGTGCTAGAAATTAAAATGGATGAGAAGATGGGGCCCCAACCCAACTCCTCTTTTGCGTAAAAGTGCAACACTCTCTTCCTGACCAACTCTAAATTTCAACTCCAATCAATTTAGTTAAATCAGAATTAGTTATATCATAAATACAATATATCAATATAAACTTTAAAAAAAGTGATCAATCATATAATAAGTATATCATATTTATTATGTGATTGGTTCAATTTAACTAAATTTGATGCGTGTATGAATTTTTCCTACCCATCCAAATTAAATACCACAAAACCCAAACAACTCTTGCATGTCCCGTCATAATTAGTGGTCTCAACTTTCTTATAACACTTGTTGCCGTATCTTATATTATATTTGTTATATGTACGTATGCATAAAGTATGTTTTTGTAATACATATGTGACTGAGTGAATTTATATACGTGGTATGGATATATAATACAGAATATAATATTAATACTTAATACAAAACTTAAATTAGACGAGTTACTTTCTATTTTTCATGACCGTAGCATGGGAGAAAATAATATTTTGTGTGTGTATTGCCTGAACCGGCTTACTAACCGAATACTCTAATACGTTAAAAACAATTACTTTTATTTACATATATCGTACAAATTTGCAGTGTATTTGATTCTTTTGAAAGGTATTTTGTGGTTGCAGTCGCTATATTTCATGTTGTATGAATTTCACTCTTTTTTCCTTTTTTTCCCCCTTCCGCGTCCATCAGACACTAAAGTCTCTGTTTGACTCTAGGTTGTCGATTAACTAATAATAGGAAATTATAAAGATAAAAATAAACATATATGGGCATATCATACATAAGTGTTTCTGTAGACAAAAGGCAGTGTTCATTTATCCCACGTTGAATATTTATATGACAAATGTTTGGTAATAACCTAAAATCGAACAACTTTGGAGAAAGAAGGAGCGGATGAAGGGTGGAGATGGTATCCTGAGATGGAGTGGCGGGACACAGCTTCTCCACCGAATCTAATAATGTGAGTGAGAAGATGTCACACTCCCACAACTGTCACAGCTACTTGTCCTGATTTCGCCGTTACAATTGTAAGATTGAGGAAAAGGAGTTTGGTCTCAAGTGGGCCCCCTTGCGTTCTGCTATTGGCAGTCCCCTTCTCGAATCAGAAATAGTACATAAACATATAAGTGGACCATCATAGTTAGGACAGCAGAATTTATTTGTTAGTACTAAACATTATCTAATTAGAGACAGCATTCAGTTACATGTTACCTATCCTTTTTTAAGTTAGCCAAGTTGGTTTCAAATTATTACTGGCTAAAAATTCCTTTATATTCTAAAATAAGTTAAAGGTCATCGTGATTAAAAAAAATTTGAGTGAAACCCTCCTTTTATTGCAAATTAATGGAGTGCAAAATGGCCTGATTTTTATTTTTTTAGGATTTTATCCTCTTTTTATTTTTTAATTGGGTCGTATGCAAGTCCATGTAATTTCTTTGCTGCCAAATCAACGTCCTTTGACTGGAAAAAGACTAAAATGATCAGAATTATAATGTTACAAGATTAAATTGCGAAAATCAATTCATATAGGACAAAAAATATCACCATATATTAAAGAACTAAAATTATAATTTTTTCATTTAATATATATAATTATTGACGAATTTTTAATATGGTCATTTAATTTTTTGACTGTTAATATTATCTTGCATTACAGTGAAGTGAAATTCTGTGGTTATAACTTTTGCTTAATTCGTTAGCAGCTGAAGATCTTGAGGCAGGCAGGCAAAAGAAGAAACTTCACTCAGAGCCTACTCTGCCGATCTACCTCAAGGTAAATTACGCAAGTAGCAGACTACTTATGTTTCTTTCCTTCCAAAAAAAATGGTGTGAATTAAGACAGATGTCGAGCCCGTGCAACATACGATGATCGATCAATAATTGATTTCAATATCATGTATTTGGACAGGAAAAGGATGGAGTTATATCTAGCTAGAGATCAATGCAACTGATCAATTTGAACATGGCTATTATCAATTATGTCAGGTTACAGTCTTGTACAGAACTTCATTTTACATCGCTTGTGTACAAGACTTTCCTTAAACTACCCAAAAAACTACCAAGGAAACCTGCAGTAGGGTCTTAGTAGTCCTAGAGTAAGAAGTACAACAGAGGTTCCCGTATATATATGTATGTATAAAGAATTTATATATGCAACCTGTATTTCTTGTTATCACCCTGACGTACGAGGGTTTTTTCCTAAACATGCAGTTCACAGATGTTACATACAAGGTGGTTCTGAGAGGCATGACATCAACAGTGGAGAGAGACATTTTAAATGGAATTACAGGTTCTGTTGATCCGGGAGAAGTTCTAGCGCTGATGGGACCGTCAGGAAGCGGAAAGACTACATTACTGAGTATTCTTGGAGGGAGAGTAAGAGAACCAGCTCCTGGCGGCTCAATAACTTATAACGATCAACCATATTCAAAGTGCCTAAAGAGCAGGTAAAATATCATGAACTACTTCAATGGCACAAAAAATGTAGCATATATATTTCCTCAACATGACCAGATAAAATACATGAAACATTTGCCAGGATAGGATTCGTGACACAAGACGATGTTCTATTTCCTCACCTTACAGTGAAAGAAACGTTATCGTATGCTGCTCGTCTACGACTTCCAAGGACATTAACAAAAGAGGAAAAGGATCAAAGAGCCACAGATGTCATATGTGAGCTGGGATTAGAGAGGTAACTGGGTTCTCTCTTGGGCTATCCCGAGTTCAAGAATCACGAAATGTGTTGTCTTCATGAATGGCTGATTGTATTTTACCAGGTGCCAGGACACCATGATAGGTGGCTCATTTGTCAGAGGAGTTTCGGGTGGAGAGAGGAAGCGTGTATGTATCGGGAACGAGATAATAATCAATCCATCCCTCTTGTTCCTCGATGAGCCAACCTCTGGCCTGGATTCTACGACTGCTTTAAGGATAGTAGACACATTACATGAAATAGCTGAGGTATACATGTTCAACTTTGTTCTCAGTATTTGGATCGTCTAGGAACGTCGTGTCATATTGCTTCGAAGTCTTTCCGCACTAAGTAGATACGAGTCAGTCTAATCATAATTCAGAATAGATATATTGAAAAAGATGCACACTATACAGAATGATACAAATTTGTGAGTTACCTTGTGTTTAATTTGTCAAATATGATGGCAGGCTGGGAAAACGGTGATAACAACAATCCACCAGCCATCCAGCAGACTCTTCCTTAAGTTTGACAAGCTTATTCTTCTTGGCAAAGGGAGCCTGCTATACTATGGAAAGGCATCAGAAGCAATGGTCTACTTTTCATCGATAGGATGTTCCCCTCTTATTGCAATGAACCCTGCAGAATTCATGCTTGATCTCGCAAACGGAAATGTAACAGACATTTCTGTCCCATCAGAATTGGAGGACAAAGTGCAAATGGGGGACCCTGAAGCAGAAATAAAGAATGGAAAACCAGCTCCAGCAGTTGTGCATGAGGTAGAACATATTTTGGCACAGGAACACATAAGAAATTATAAATTATCCGGTTACTCGACATGTTTTTGAAAATTATCTTCATCGTTCTAACTATTTCAATAAACCAAAAAATAAAAAGAAGAAGATCGACTTTTGCTAAATGGGTAAGTTCCTTCAACGAGATATGTTACTCTTTTGATGCAGTATCTTGTGGAGACCTATGAGACACGGGTTGCTGAAATCGAGAAGAAGAAAATTATGAACCCGATACCTGTTGACGAAGAAATTAAGTCTAAGGTATGTTCTACCAAGAGAGAATGGGGAGCGAGCTGGTGTGAGCAATATTCCATACTGTTCCGGAGAGGACTTAAAGAACGGAGACATGACTATTTTAGCTGGTTGAGGATCACTCAAGTTCTTGCAACGGCAACTATTTTAGGATTGCTTTGGTGGCAATCTGGCAGTGATAACCCCAACGAACTGCAAGATCAGGTAAATACTTCCAAACCATTAACTGAATTACAAAATCTAGACCACTACTTTCCTCATCTAAAATGGAATACCAATAATTGAATTACCTAAACACTACAGTATTAGTAGAAATTTTAACCCCCAGACACCTCAAAGAAAGAGAATCATATTAACTAAATTTAATTCAAGTTAAGTGTACTTGTCTTGCAGGCAGGGTTACTGTTCTTCATTGCTGTTTTCTGGGGCTTTTTTCCAGTCTTCACAGCCATCTTTACATTCCCCCAAGAAAGAGCCATGCTGAGCAAGGAACGGGCAGCCGACATGTATAGATTAAGTGCATATTTTGTGGCAAGAACCACAAGCGATCTTCCGTTAGACCTAATATTACCAGTACTTTTTCTTCTAGTCGTTTACTTTATGGCAGGCTTAAGAATGAACGCTGGTTCCTTCTTCCTCACCATAGTGACAGTTTTCCTCTGCATTATAGCAGCTCAGGTGTGTCTTTCTCCATTTATGAGATCATCATAGTAGTGTAACTAAAGTCTTCATTGACTTTGAAATAAACTTACACCCCAAGATCTATTAAACATGTAAAACTGATGACAGGGTCTGGGGCTAGCTATTGGTGCTACACTGATGGATCTGAAGAAGGCGACAACTCTGGCCTCTGTCACAGTAATGACATTCATGTTAGCCGGGGGATACTTTGTGAAGGTAAGTGCAGAAACTTTATGGCAATTACTGTAACTTCTCACTGGTTCTAATCTTTAGCACCCATGTTATGTATAATAACACTTAAGAGAGGAAAAGGGCTTCTATACATATATCTAGACATTAATGATGGTAGAACGGTTTCTTAAAAGATAGATACTAATAATACAGGATTTTATGATTCTGCAGAATGTCCCTGTGTTCATATCATGGCTTCGCTATCTCTCATTTAACTACCACACCTACAAACTTCTCCTGAAAGTGCAGTACGAACACATAAGCCACTCAATCAATGGGGTCCGAATAGATAATGGTTACAAGGAAGTGGGAGTGTTAGCAACCATGGTCGTTGGCTACAGACTCCTCGCATACCTATCTTTACGAAGGATGAAGCTCCATCCAGGAGCTTAGATGTCCTGGAAGCCATTGAGAAACCAGCTTCTGATTTCATGGCCTTTTATGAGCTATACCTTGAAGCATATGAAGAGACCTTACCTCTAAGTGAGGTTGTAAGTTCAATATTTGACAAAAATCAGCACAGAGATTTCTCATGGAGTTCTCTAGGATATTTTTGCATGATTTGTTCAAAATCATGTTCCAGCAAGTTCTGAAAAGTTCAGGCAGCGAGCAGAACATCAAGTTTTTCCTAATAATTTCTTACGCTATATTAGTTCTTGGATGTAGTGCAAAAAATAGTAAGGAAATATGTTTTCCTCACTTAAATTACAGTACCTTGTTGATTCTGATGCTTTGACTTATCCTCGCCAAAATCCAAAATCGGCACTAAGATCTTTCTGGCAGAAAGTTTGACTAGAAAATGTTCCTCATCGGATTGGTGAAAACGTATGTCAACCGCAACGATTGACGTAATACAGTTAGTTACTTTGGATATGAACTGTAGTACATTGCTGAAAGCATCTGTAAGGAAGAAAAATACAACCAATAGTTTATTGCCAAGTAAGCTCACGTTTTCAGATACGTCAATCTGGTTTCTTGACCATTGTATCAACATAAGGAAAAAAGAGCTAACAGCATTTGATGGCATCGGAGTGCTCCCTTCACAACTATCAATGCGCATAATGGTTTTCCCACTGAGTTGGAATTCTGCACCAAATTCTCGTGTGGACTCTCTCATGCTAGTGTCCTTAACCAACCAAGTACCCCAAGGAGAGCAGTATCAAGCACTGGGTTTTTCTTTTCCAATCCTGCATGGAAAGTTACAAAAGATAAGTCCAAAAGTGAAATAAAGAAAGCAGCTAAGTTATTTGCGCAATCATAAGAGACGATTGCATGCCTATTGTTAGCTTGTGTAGATTCATTTAATCGTGCTTGATTGGACAAAAAAGTCAAAACACTTGACAAATTGGATTTTCTGAAAACTACAAGCTCCAATTCAGTTACCAGACAAGTGTAGGAAAGTTATATTTTTATACTTCCATGTACAGTTTAATTAGCAACCAAACAAGGAACTAGAAATCAAATTTCTGACCAAACAACTGCATCAATACAATGATGAGATCTATCTCATTAGCATTTGAAAAACTCTAGGCTGCTGGTTGATAGTTTATGAAGTAATAGTAGAAAAACAAATTTCAAACCCTTTTACCTATATCAGCTGCCACTCGATGTGCACACATAACTCCTGAAAAGGCTACAGCTATGACACCTTGCCCTGGAAAGCAACTATCTCCCACACAATACAGACCACTTATAGCCTGCAAGGTCAATCACTGTACAAATTAATTTATTTGCAGTAACGAAAATTGAATAATCCAGTCATTGCTAGCATCAACCACGACTAATAAGCTGATTAACTTACAGTTGTATTGAAAGGCATTGCTAATAAGCCCTTTGGAGTTCTGCGAGGCATTGGACCATATGTACCACTATCACGAGCCAGGTATCGCCTGTGTGTCTTTGGTGTCCCCACCTGTCATATTCAGAAGCAGCACCAGCGCATAAGTCATTGTTTGGCTAATCAAAGATACTGTATGGGCAGAAATTTACTTTCCCTTTTCCAACAAGTTCTTAAATTAGTAACAGAAACCCCATGAACTACTATGCGTAACGAGGTATCTTCAAAACCAGTCCTATTGTAACAGAATAGCATGACTGCATACAGAAGTTTTAGAAAGCAAAGATTGTAGATACATAAAAACGTATACTAGTTTTTCGCACGCTAAAGTGCGGACAGTGCAACTTCCCAGAGCTCAATTTCACTAGTTCATAAGATTTCCAGGGAGAAATAGTTCATGCAATCACTAAGCCTTGTTTCAATTTCTTCACTCTTCTCTTCATTACTACATGAATCTATCAGTTATCTAGAAGTTTGAAGTGTAAACTTTAAGAATCACTGCTCATTTCTGGGAGTAGATTGCCAATGCCATACCTCCTTAAAAACAATAGATGATTTAAGTCCAGGGAATAACTTCTTGTCGAGCCTGCTGATTAACTTTTCGGCCACAAGTTCCTTTTTTGCCTCATAATCTTTGCGTGAGAGGCCCTACAGCAAAATGGCCATTTATGTTTACATTCTTGAAAAACTTAAGAACAATTAACTGTAAGGAGAAGATAATGCTATTACTAGAACAAGCTCAAGAAATATTACCTCCCAATTCTCGATCGGTGAAGTTGTGAAAATGTGAAGAATGTGGTTTCCTTCTGGAGCTAATGACTTATCAAGAACTGTTGGAATGCTCAAGAATATACTTCCATAAGGTTTTTCCAGATTTTCCCAATCATCCTGCATGCTCAAAGGAGAAATCACAGTGACTTGCATAAAATGTCAAGCAGTAAATAATATGTAGCCACTCAATCAGATAGTCTGAAATCACCACAGTACCTCGAGGACAAAATGGTGGCAATCAGTATCTGGAGGCAAAACATCAGCTTTAACCCCCAAGTGGATAGAAAGGAAAGATGGTGCTTTAACATATGCCTTCTGGAATCTTTTTTCTTCCTCAGGCAGATCTTCCTTTTTCAAGAGCTTACCTAAAAAAATCATTTCAAACAGTTTTTTGCTGAGAGAAAGAATCTAATGCAAGCAATTCAGCACAAGACAAACCAAGGGTTTGAAAACTAACCAAAGGTATCCCATCTAGTTGCATTTGAAATTATGGTTTTAGCATAGAATTGTCTTCCATCTGATAGCTTCACCCCAACCTACAAAATGTGATGCGTTATATCTATCTTCCATACTTCATGATCTTAGGTAAACAGAGCAAAAGATCCAAAAGGGATGCTGGTTGCAGTTAAACTCACAGCTTTTCCATCTTCAATGATAATACTGGTTGCATTTGCCTTGTAAAGTATCTCGCTCCCTTGATCAACCAAACCCTTTGCCAGTGACTTTGCAATTTCTCCAATTCCACCAACAGGATAGTTGATTCCGCCAAAATGTCTATCACACATAACCTACTGGAAAGAGAAAAATCAGAACACAGGATATGAATGCAAATAAAATTTGACCAAGAACTAATAAATTAAATTACCATGCTTGCATTGATAATAGGTGTCTGCATGGCGTTAACCGTGCTCACTATGAAACACTGACCAAAACAGACATTAAAAACACAAATTAATAACTGTGGGAAAAAGTAAAAGACTCATTTATCCATAACAAAATAGACTGAGTTGTGGTCAAGGTGAGTAGCACACCTCAGCATCGATGAAGGACAACAATTCAGGATCCTTAATATAGTTTCGAGCTATGTTGCCAGCATTCTGGGGCAGATAGTAGGCTGAGATGAATATGAGAAGCATCCATCAGCATAAGAAAGTGTGCAGAATTATGCAGCTTATAGGAAAGCAATTCACTGATAACATCAATACGTGGGGAGGAGCTATGGTAACGACTGAGAGTAGTATATCAATTAAATATTTACATGCGCCCATCACTGTTATATTGAGTCTAGTAGTACCAATTATGGGTCACTGTCTAAACCATTCATAAATTCCATGTTCTTCTTAATTTGATTTTCGTTCCTTCACGAGGAGCTTCGATTAAGATAGTTTGAAAATCATTGATAAGCAGTTCCGACACTAACTACAACAAAACAAATTCAGAAGGTCTTGAACACTAAAAGATAATACTGGTTTCTTCTGGTCATTTTATAGGTTTACCATTTACACAACAACAAAGATTTTGTTTATGTCCTTTTATGCACAAGTTCTTGAGACAACCAAGAGAAGACAAACCAATATGAATAGATTGCTCAAAGAATAGATAAATGAGGAAACAAAATTAAGCATCCAATATTACTGTAAAAATTCCATGTTATGGTCATAAGTGGAAATTAAGAGTAGAATATAAAGGCAAGAATCAGTTACCCAGAGTCAAGCATTCAAGAGGCTTCTTAAAAAACTGTCCAAACAGATAGATTGGCTCCTCCAGAGATTTCAATTCCAGTGAGTTCAATGCATTGAAAATCTAGCAAATACATCCGAGAAATCGCATTTAATTCAAACAAGGTAAAGTGGCGAAAGACCTAGAGAAAGCAACTATCACCTTAATTAAAACAAACCTTCCAGCAGACACCATAGAATTTGAGAATGCCTTCTCTTTCATGGGGAAACTTACTGACAAGTTCCGAAATGAATTTGTTATATTCTCTATGCACTTGAATTGAGAAGTCATTAGGTAAATGAAAATGAACAGTGGTCGGGTCAGGTATCACTTGCATCCTACATCCTACTGCAGCCAATGCTTGCGTGATCAAATTCAAATTTCCCTGCAAAGAAAAGAAGATATTCGAGTTTAAAGAGTGATAGCTACAGCTACACAACAGAAGATATAAATAGAAGGAATGTGGGAATCACATTAAACAATTTACAATCATGCTGAAAAAGTATCTCCCAAGTTGATCTTCATCAATTAACGCCCCAACCCACTTCCCTGGAGACAAAATCAGAAAGAAAAGGTTCCAAGTTTGACAGACATGAATAAACTGTTTTTGAGCATTTCTCATGCCTAAATCATGAGTCAAACATGTATACATAAGAAGATGGAGATATAATGGAAGACCAAATTTGACGTTTCCTCACCTAGGGGATGCTTTTCTATTTTCTTCCTTTGAGGCAAAAACAAAGAAACTTAGCTTAATTCAACTGAACAACCAAAATTATCTCTGTTCATCCTAGAGTTAATGGACCAAATAACATATCCGCGAAAATAGCCACTTGATGAGGGTTTAAGCTGTACTAATCTTCCACTATGTTATTAAAATTAGTTCCATGGAACTTCGACCTGGTAAAGATTCATAAACCGTCTCAGGCAAATGCCCTGCAGTACTTCTTGGATGCTGCCTTAGCCAACTCACTTGTGTGCTCCTGGATTAGTTAAAAAAGAGGCCCGTATGTGCATATGTAAGTTGTAAAAACAGCATAGAGACAAATCAATGCTTCTAAATGTTCCAACTTAGAGCTGGCATGGGAAAGGAGAAAGATGCAACTTAAAAGTCCAAGGGAATATTTTTCTGGTTAAATTCAAAATAGAAGCAATGTTAATTGACATATGGAAGAACCGCTGATTGGTATAAGTCCTAAAATAAGGACTCAGAGTGTTAGGCTCCAAAGAATTGTACAGTTTATGTTTCCAATAATACAATCACTTGAGGAACAAATCCGATGTTGAAGCATCTCATTCCACACTTATGTAACCAAGCCTACCTGAAATTAAGTGTTCAGTCCTTCTAAATAGTCTCACACTTTCTCTCCACATGAATGAAAGGAGACACAAAGCTACAGCTTCCAACCCAGAATTTTTACCTCTTGTTTTTCTTTCCTGTGAGGAGTCAACCTATAAGCAATTCTTTCCCACATGATGATTGACTTAGTTCAAAATTCTTGCCATATGCATATAGCTAATTTCCATTTTCTTTTCCCTAAAGTATAAGATAGAAGAATTGATTGTCTGAGATTTTTATGACTCGCATCTGCCAGAAATGACACATGAAAATGCATAACGTAAAAAGCCAACTACTCACAATTAAATCACTGGATAGAGAAACCATGTTAACAAAAACTCAAAACCAACTAACCTTATCACTGAAACCAAACATGACCGATGAACCAACATCAAATGTGAAGCCATCCCTCTGATAAAACCCAGAGCTTCCTCCAGGAATCACATACTTCTCCAAAACCAAAACCTTGGCACCTTTCACTGCCAGCTGCGTGGCCGCCACCAATCCTCCAACCCCAGAGCCTATAACAATCGCATCATAGAAGCTACTATTCCTATCACCTTCCGTGGAGCTACTTTCAGTTTCCAATACTTTGCCAACATCGACCACTGATTTCAACGGGAACCTGTTTCTTTGCCTGCGCTTTGCCCTCTTAACCCCAAATTCCAACCCGTGGATCTGGTGATCACCGAAATTTCGTGGTTTCCATTGGTCAAAACAGTAAACTTTCTGCCATGGGTTTCTTGATTTTTGGTTGCCCAAAGGTCTAATCTTCCAGTCACTGATAGTTGACTGAGGGGAGGAAAGCCCAGAACTCATGATGTCCATCTTCGAAATTATTGGCAGAGAGCAATTGTTTATGATGAACAATCAAGAACCGGGAGTTTCGGCTGGTAAGCGTGAAAAACCATCCAAACGTTGACTTATGTAGTTACCCAGAAAGTTGAAATTTTCAAGACCCGAATTCCAGTGAACTGTACTTCACCAGGACAAGAACTTCGGGAAAAGAAAACAATATATATATATATATATATGTGTGTGTGTGTGTGAAGGGTGGAGAACTGGGGAGAAGGCGTATTAATGAGAGATGAACACTTGGGTGGGTATCAGCATTCAGCTGCGGAAGATGAATAGAGAGTGTTCGGAGGGAAGTTGAAATGGGAGTTAATGGATGATAGCATCATTTTGGTTCTGGATGATGATTCCTCTTCACCACCAGACAAATTTTATTTCTATTCCAGTATTTTAGGCGCCTTTCCGAAGAATACAGGAAATTTTTGTAATAATTTTTTTATATTTTTCTAAATTAAATTGCTATTCATCCTTTTTCAAACACATTATTTAAATACGCACTCTGCAATGAATTGTAGAAACATATAATAAATTAAATATAACGCATTTATTTCGTGTTTCTTTTTTAATTAAAGAGCAGTCAACATAATAATTCTTTAATGTATCGTATTGAAGTATTTAAGTAGTCCAATCCAAACTTCAAGTAATAGGGGCTCCAGCTTATTGTTAGGACCATTTGTTTATGGGATAATTATATTTTCTTTTTTTAATATTAGCAATAATTATATGTAGATTTTTTATCGTTTAAAAATTTATAATTATTTTTTTTAAAGTTATTTTCATCTAATAAATAACTTCATTCAATAATAAAAAATTCCTGAATTTATTGATATTAATAAAAAATTAGATAAAAATTGATATTTATCATTAATTGATTTATTACAGGTCAAACAATTTTTCTCCAACTAAACTGGTGAATATTACTTCCTCACATGCGTTAACGCATGAAAACGTATAAGGATAAGTTGATTATAAAAATTTATTTGACCGGCAGAAAATTAGTAATAAATTAATGGAGAGTAAATTTATATTTTTTCTTAATTTTTTTTGTTAGTATCGATAAATTCAGTTAATTTTTATTAATTGACTTATTTGTTATACAAAAGCAAACATAAAAAATATTAGATGTAATTTTTCATATTATAAATAATTTTGAATGACTAGTTACGGTCATGGCCCATGAGCCTGCCAACCCCTCCATCATTTCATTCCTCGCCCAATCTTTCTATTCTAAATCACATCAACCAACTCTTTCTTCATCTCTCAAACTCCCAACATAGTGTTGGGTTTCAGATTTGGCCCATCTCATATGCTAATGTCTGGTCTGATTTATTTTCACGATTTTTATTATGGTGTTTTGAAATATTTTAAAATAGTATTTTATTTATTTTTAGTTCAAATATGTTTATACTAATTATAGGTTCTTTAAGCTCTATAGTTAAAAAATTATATACATACTCATATATATATAAAAGAATTTGATAATGAACAATACTTTTTGTCTCTCACTAAACAATATTAAATATACTATACTTATTTTATATTATTTCAAAAAATAAATCCAAATATATACGCTCTCTCTAATACATATTTTTTTTTTCTTTCTATCTCCATAGAACAGATCAAAAATCACTACAATTACCAACAGAATTTAATTCAAAAACTATAAACTCATCAACATAGAGCTATGATGAACAAGAATCACTACAATAACAATTGCAAAAGAACATTATATAAATTGAAAATTTCTTATTTAAACCAAATTGATCAAGGTCATAGTAATTATATAACAAGTGTGATAAATTTATCGTATAATGAATTATTTTTTTATACATTAATAATACAATAAATATATTTTATTTATTATAAAATCAATTCAAAATTTCACCAAATCAATGAACAAATGAACACTTTAACTAGTACTAGTGTAGCAAAATTGAATTCTTAGGTTCGTACCGCTGCTTTGGAGCACACAGAACAGAAGCAAGCTCCAACTACATTGGATCCGAACTTTCAGCTTCATGTATTTGTGCCCCGGAAAAAGTAGAAAATTATCGAACACCCCAAACAAATGGGAAGGCCTGTCATCCAATTAACTGCACTCTGCCACCACCTCTCACTCACGCTACCGTTCCTGCGCTTTCCTTTTCCTTTTCTTCACCTTACTTCCTCGCTCATCGTTCCACCACCGCAGCTATTTCTCAGGGGTTTGTATCTCCTGTTGTGTGTTTATTTTCTTTATATATATATGTATTGGGAATACGTGTACGCATGTGGGATCGAATCTTTAGGTGGCGGGAGCATGATTTTATGCCTTCCTGTGGAATAAAGTGGGATTTTATTAGTGGGTTTGCTCAGTGAATTGGAGATTCTATGTGCTTCTGATGAATGGGTTTCTTTAGTATTTGTGCATTTTGTTTTACATAGATCACTTTAAGTGCTGACTGCTAAAATTTGAAGATTGCAATCGCCGAGGATTGGTTTCCCATAAAGTAATTTTTTCTTTTCATTATTTGTATTTTTTTTCGTTTTAGCATTAAAATTATTTGACTAATGATGAAGATTGATGGCTTTTTCCGTTTCTCATTTTTTGCTGGACATCATATCTCCGTTTCCCGTTTGCATGATCCAGATGATTGCCAGATATAAGTCTTGAATTTGGGGAGCTGGAATAGATGATTTGTAATCTAGATAGGAGTTTAATGATCTCAACTATTTGGTTATCAAATAAATTTCTGAATCATCCGAAGTTCAAAGTGATATTCAGCTCTATCATCCCCATACCAATAGGAGCAAGGGAGAGACAGTAACAAATAAAGCCTGTGTAGTTTGCATTGGTTACTCTGTTGATTCTCCTTACTGTACATCACATTCATAGTGAGTGGATGAATACAGAAGACAATGATGTATTTCTGGTTTGAAATGTGATGAAGCCTTTTCGCAGTTTTTTTTATTGTAAGTTACTGTACTTCATAGTTTCGAGCCATGTAAATTTACTGAGAAGTGGCATATTGTTGTTTGGTCAAAGATAGATCTTAGGGATTGGCTAAGCGATTCATGTGGATGGTAGGATTTCAAATTATGATCACCCAGTTCTTGTTGCTTTTTCTCCATCAGATCTTCTATAGTGGCTATGCTACTGAGGAGGGTGGGTATCGTTGCAATAATTTTCTGTTACACTATTCATTTTGATTTTAAATCTTGGAGCTTTTTTGTTCTGACTAACTTATGCACAAATTTTAGGTTATATAGTTATGCTGCAAACTTAAACTGCTTGTATAATGGCTACTCTAGTTTAGAGCTGCACTCTACATGGCATACCTGTATTTTTCTTATGATTGGAAAGGAAATGGTATTCTCAGGATCATATGCCTACTTAATCTCACATATCTTGCTGAACTTCACATGTTGATAAAACTTCATCAAGATGATCTCTTGGTTCAATTAATGAGTAGTTCGTTGTGTTATTTAGCAATTTTAACCATCCAGCTATGTTGGTTCTTTTTGTTTGTAGAGGGAAGCTAGCCTTCTCAAAACTATGGATCGTCTTGCCGGTAATGCACGGCTCATGATTGTCTCAGATCTTGATCATACAATGGTGAGTTATGATTATATTTTTTTGTATAGTCTTTGTAGGAATGTACTAATGAGAGACAGTATGCTGCAGGTTGATCATCATGATCCTGAGAATCTGTCTCTGCTTAGATTCAATGCTTTATGGGAATCCAATTACCGTAATAATTCCTTATTGGTGTTCTCAACTGGGAGGTCACCCACACTGTACAAGGAGTTAAGGAAAGAGAAGCCCATGCTAACCCCTGATATCACAATAATGTCTGTGGGAACTGAAATAACTTATGGTAACTGTATGATACCAGATGAGGGTTGGGTTGAATTTTTAAATAAGAAGTGGGACAGGAACATAGTATCCGAAGAGACAAGCAAGTTTCCTGAACTCACTCTTCAGGTATGGTACAGAAACAGCATGTGGCTTGATTTTACTGTGGTTAGACATTCCACTCCTATTTCATGCACTAAAATTAGCCATCCAGAATCATGCTTTTTTCATGCATCACAATAGAAACTTGTTTTCATGAGAATACCTATTCTATGACAAGCTTTTGGGGTCATGCAGTCGGAGACAGAACAACGACCACATAAGGTAAGTTTCTATGTCCAGAAAGACAAGGCCCAAGAAATCATGAAAGCTCTTTCTACAAGCTTGGAAAAACGCGGGGTATGATGGATCTAGTTGTACTTTTGTAGGGGGGTGAATGTGAACTTATTCAGCCCTTAAATTTTGATCTCATGTCTGAAAGCTTTTCGGTTTTGATGTTTCAGTTGGATGTCAAAATAATTTACAGTGGTGGAATGGACTTGGATATATTGCCTCAAGGAGCTGGCAAAGGGCAAGCACTTGCTTATTTGCTGAAAAAATTCAAAGCCGCTGGTAAATTACCTCATAACACCCTTGTTTGTGGTGACTCCGGAAATGATGCTGAACTATTTAGCATTCCAGATGTACATGGTGTTATGGTTAGTGTTTCACAATTCTTTCAACAAATTTGTTTCATTGTGTGATGGAGTTCAATCCTGTGATGATGGGTAGTTTCCTTATGTCTTCTAACTGTTACAGGTCAGCAATGCACAGGAAGAGTTACTGCAGTGGCATGCTGCCAATGCAAAAAATAATTCTAAAATAATTCATGCGACAGAGAGATGTGCAGCTGGCATAATACAAGCGATTGGTCACTTTAAGCTGGGTCCAAGTACATCTCCAAGAGATGTTATGGACTTATCTGACACTAAGATGGAGAACTTTGATCCAGCTTATGAAGTAGTGAAATTTTACTTGTTCTACGAGAGGTGGAGACGTGCCGAAGTTGAACATTCTGAGCATTATTTAGCTAATCTAAAATCAGTTTGTGTATGTTGGATTAACTTTTCAATTTGCAGCCCCTCTTTCTATGAGCATACTCATGCATACTTCGGCATTTTTGTTATCTTGGTCTTTTGGTTATGTTGAAGTCTAGAACAGAATAGTAAGTCCATCAATAGTTTTCGTGTTTGAGGGTTGAGATGTTTGATTCAGGTATATCGCCTAGGAGGTTTTTCTTTACATGTAATTTTGGTGCTGAGCTATTAATATACCTATCAATGAAGCAAAGATTATTAAAATGACAAATTTGCTTAAAAGATTTAGATGAAATGTTTCATGTTACCTCGGTACCTAAGAGTTATCCTGCAATGGATCAGATCAGCCATAAGTAGTAAATTAGCTTGCTAGTTGCAATGCAAAACATTACTTCTAATTGAATTTCCAAAATATATATCAAGTGCATACATGCAAGTTTTTTTGCTTCTAAGTACATGGTAAGTTTATCTCAACTCAAACTGCATTCTGGTTACAGTTCTGGCTTGAAGATTGAGACCAAACTGCTATTCTTTTGTTGCTAGATTAGGCACAGAACTTATGCTTTTATCACTGTGTTACCTGTTCATTGTTACCACTGGCATTCAGTTCTATTGTTCCTAGGATGTAATGATTTTAACTAATATGAAATCACGTTCACCAGTTTCTTTCTCATTGGACTACTTTTAGTCACGAATGCTTACTTCCTGCTTTGTCTGTTGACTAGTTGGTACAATGTGCTCTTGATCCTGTTTCTTCAAAATCCCTGGTAAAGCATGGATAGTATTCATTTATTCTTTATTTTGTTTATGCAGTGTCCATCTGGCACTTTTGTACATCCATCTGGAATTGAGAAGTTACTTCGTGATTGCGTAAACTCACTGAAAACGTGTTATGGGGACAAACAAGGGAAACAATTTCGGGTTTGGGTGGATCAGGTTTTGCCTGCACAGGTTGGTTCTGACTCATGGCTGGTGATATTCAAGAAATGGGAGCAATCTGGTGAGACTCTATCTTCTTTTAGGATGATTAATCCATGTATCCTAAAAAATCCTTGCCGCCTTGCCCTTTATCCTATACACCTGTTGCAATACTCCAATTTCATACCACCTTCTTTTGTCTCTATCAAGTTTGATATAGACCAGATTTAATGTAGGTTCATTATAATTGCATTCATAGCAGATGATAAGAAAGCACAGATCCTCCACCAGACACCAACATACACTCTAAGTACAAATTTTTATACTTCAAATAAGATTGAAGTTCTGGACACTAGAGATACTTCATCTCTTGTTCCCAAAAGTGCCGCCATAGGGCATCTCAGAACTATGCAACCTCTAAGCAGCCAAATTACGAACATTGAAAACAACAGTAGTTTACTGCAGGATTAATTATCAGCATAATTGGTAATTGGTACTGTCGAGGATAAGAAATTGCTGTGCTCCCACAAGAAAGATCCTTGTTGGAGCGGGGAACACAGCCTCATGTACACCTATAAGATATTAATGATCAGGACCTTAGCCAAGTACGCGGAAACTGAAAAATTACATGGGATCTTGCAGTCAGATGGTAGCCATAAGTTGTCGACGTGCTAAATTAAAGAAGATAGCATGTACAACTAATACGCTGACATTACTGAAATCTTGAGTGACCTTCTTAGAAGCTATGTTCCTCTGCAACCTTATAAGATTCAATATTGAAACGAGATGTCCATCTTGTTTTCCTAATTATAACTTGGATCTTTCATTCCTTGGCTGAATGACGTGTGTGTCTTTTTGCAGGTGAGGTGCGGCAATGTTGTCTGACCACTGTTCTATTAAGCTCAAAGGTGAACTTCCCTACCTGTTCTGCTTAGTTTCTTCCTCTTGATGCGTGTCAATGTTTGTGATAGCCTTTTGCGAATTCTTTCCCAGGATGTAAGTGTTGCACAAGGGCTGACTTGGGTTCATGTACACCAGACATGGTTGGATGGAGCAGGTCCAAACAGTCACACAACCTGGTTGTTTTAAGGTGCCCTCATGTGTTGTATCAGAATAAATTCTGCCACATCATGGCTTTGGCTTTGCTATTGTTATTTGCTCATGTTTCTGCAAGATTCATATGTACCATGAAACCACATGAAGATGGGCTCTTAGCTGTTTGTACTTTATTTTCTAAATAAAATATAAAAATTGCACTGATATGTCCATGCGTTACTTCACACCTTTCTCCTGTATAAATAAAGTGGATGAATCTTGAAGAAATCTAAATAAAGTGGATGAAAGCATGTAGGAATGCCAATAACCTCTACATAAGCCAGTAGTGGGTCAGAGAAAGCGAGAAACACCCTGTACAGGTGCGGGCGGAGCTTCAAGAAGCCACCCCTACCTACCTAATCTTTTTCAATTGGCTCTTATGTTAATTGTAGCACGCCTTCCCTCCTCAAATATTACCCCCTCATTTTGAAAAATTCAGCTTCAAAGAAAAGAATAAATTTATTTTACTTCAAATTATAGTTTATAATATCCACATACAAAATTAAATAATTTTTTCTTTTATTTTATACAAATTTAAATAATGTACAAAATATTATACCAATAAAATTAAAGTATTCATGTTACAAATAAATGTGAACTAGAATTTCAATTTTGAAAGAAAGAAATCCAAGGAAATAAAACTATTTTTTTTAGATTAACAAATAACAATTTTGAGCCCAAATTTTATTTCACGTGAAAACTTATTAGATATTGTAAGTAGCTAACAAATTCAAATTCGATGGGATAACAATCTTTTTGTCTTTCGGAGGCCGTCTCCAATTGATAAAATCTGTCTTGCTTGCGATGCGGATACATCTCAGCCTCATATCTATTTTACACTTAGGTATTAAAATGGAAATATTGAATATACCAAAAAAATTAAATATAATTAATCATCACAAAAGGAATAAAGCAATTCTTATTTAATAAAGAAAAAAACAACATTTTATTAATATAATAATAAAATCAAATGTTGTAACAGATAGGGATCTCCCTCAATTTATTTTTGTAGAAATCATTATTCCTCAGGGTCAATGTGTTCGACAATCTTAGCAAGACAGTCACCGCCGACTTCCCTTGCCCACTCTGCGAAGGTCTGGAACTCCATGGAGCTGTCGTCACAGGCGTTGATGTTATTAATAAACGTGTGTGTCTCCGCCCTCGCCTGAACGAAGTCTCCGGTTGAGACGCTATTCATCCCATTATTCATTGCCTGCACGGCGTTCTTGTACATCTCCTCGCACGCAAGAAGGGTCTTCTTCGTGTATTCGTCGGTCGAGGAATCATTCAACCGCTTTCCCAGCGTGGTGGACGAGAAATCCTCCACCATTTTGACGGCGGCGCTCATATGCTCAGTAAGATAGTGGGTCATGTCCTTGGCCGCATGCTCTTCCGGCGGCGGGGCAAGGCTGCTTTCCTGCAGGAATCTAAAATGTTCCTTCAATCCCGAAAGGTAGGAGGATACTTCATCTAAGGTCGGAGGGGATGGGGGATCGGCAGTGGCGGAGGCAGCGGAGAGGACGACGGAGAGGGAGATAAGCAATGCGGCGAGGCGGGTGTTGAAGACAGCCATGATCATTTCTTCTTCGCTTTAACCAAATTAGTGGGAGGAAAATGAAAATGGAAATGGGTTTTGGTTAAAGAGGAAGAAATAGAAAAATAAGTGAGGGGGATGGAACATGGAAGGGGATGGTGGGGGTATTTATTATTGATTTTGCATGGGGGTTTGGTTGGTCATGCATGAATCTCGATTTCAATTTTCTAAAATTAGTTTCTCTAACAAGAACTTGATTTTTATGACCATACAACATGCATGCTTCGACAATTCTGTAATTATCTTGGCCTTATGTTTTTGTCAAATTCTATAAAATCATTTGACAATGTTTTCATGTAGTTTTGGAGCAGAGCATGAATTACCTCAACACATTTTAAGATATCTTTGAGAAGACTTGTGACTTTCTCAAAAATTTACAAATAGTTTCATTTTGTATGCTGGTTTATTAAGAATGTTGTTTGTTGAAAAAATAAAAAAATTTATTGATTAGTGTGTAAGTTGAGAATATCTCTTTATCAGAATAAATATGACAGATAATATCAATGTCAATCCATCACTCTTTTGAGTTATCCATCAAATTTGCTTCAAACACAACGTAGGCAGTCCTTAGCACAACTTGCCACATGAAATATAGCAATTTTCTTTCAACATTTTAGCTGTTCCCTTTTTCAGTTTATCATCAGTGAGGTTATATATATAATATATAATTGAAGAGACACAAGAGAACATTCACGAAGTCCTTAAATCATGTCTAACGTAAAGCAAGGAAGGTCCAAGGTGTTCAAGAAAAAAATCAAGGTATTTGTTGTGGAGATCAAGAAATTTCAATATTTAATCCGAGAGCAAGTCAAAAGACTGGCAAGTTAACATTATCAAAGCACAAACCCCCTTGGAGGAAGATCAAAACTCCAACCCCACCAAGAAATCATAGCATTTAATTTGAAAATAAGTTAAAAGACTCTCAAGTTAATGTTGTTGAAAACCCAAGAAATACCGGAAGAGATCAAAGCATCAAGTTCCACCTTCAAAATTGTCAAAATCAAATATCCGTTCTTAAAATGAAGAACTAGAGAACTTAAGTACATATTTTATGCCCACAAAATAAACAATTATATTCAAGTATTCATTTGTAATATTTTATTACTTCATTAATTTTAGAAATACTTAAATTTGCTTTACAAATTTCTGGCACGTCCAGTGGGACAATCTCTACATCCCATCTCTTCTCTTTGAAAACCAAGTTTAAAGTACAGTTGGGGATAAAAGATGAGAATAAATTATTTGAATAAAGTTAATTCAACTTTAGAAGAAATATTAGCTGTCTAATTACGTTTCCACCCAAATCTATTCAAATCGGAGGCATAGTGAATCGTTGAGAAACAAATGCAGAAGAAGAAGAAAATAATGTTTTCATCCAAATCTATTGAAATCATTCACCAACAGCTGCCGATGAAGGAAATGAAGAAGAAGACTGACGCATTGTATTGAAATTTTTGACTCGCTGCTTAA
>NC_026149.1:2405607-2420799 GCF_000512975.1 Sesamum indicum | reverse complement strand
TGTCAATAATATTCCGAGATATATATGAGGCTAAACTATCTAAACTCTTAAATAAAAATGATTTTAATTATTCTTTGATATGAGTACAAACTATCAAATTTCAATTCAAATTGAAGACTCCTTAACACAAGTATAAATTATCTAACAAATTCAAATAAAGACTCTTGATATGACTATAAACTATTTACAAAATCTAAGTAAAAACTCTTTGATGGGGGTATAAATTATAGCGCTGGAGTACAAATACAAATTGATGACTCATTGATATGAGTTTAAGCTATCCATAAATTTTCAGTAGAGTGAATTACATTATGACTTCATCCTTCAATTAGGTATGTAGGTTGTGTAATGTTACCAAAATGAAGAAAAAAAGAAAGAAAGAAATAGAAGAAAGTGGAGAGGAAAAAAAAATCAAGGGAAAAAATAATTTTGAGATGTGTTCACTCTTTCAATTTATTGCAATTTGTAAACAAGTCTCGAGGGGACATTTGTAGGCATTCAGAATTTATTGCCAATTATATATGGACATGTGCAATCTAGTTTTTTCATCAATTTTATATTTTTTTATAAAATAAAATACTAATTGATGGATAAAATTAAATATTGTCGTATATAGAATTGAAGTTTTTAAGGCAATTCAAGTCTTGTCTTGCCAATAAAAAAAAATACCAATAATTTGATAAGTGTAGATCATATTTTGTGATTAAAAAAATAAATATCAAATAAATCTTGAAGGCCAAGCAAATTACCTCGATTTTATTTAAGCAGATGAAGGACTGAATCACTAAAACGTTTTGACCATTATTTTAATTAGAAAAAATATAGGGTCTTTGTATATAAATATCAAAATAATGCCTATCATGTTCTAATTAAAAATGAATCCAAATATACCAAGATTCCATAAATAGTATGTGGTAAAATAATTGAGCACAAATTGAATAGAGCAATTCTTGTTTAATAAAGAAAAAAACATCTAATTAATAAAATGGAAAAAGAAAATAAACAAATAGGGATCTCCCTCAATTGATTTTGAAGAACTCATTCCTCAGGGTCAATGTGTTCGACAATCTTGGCAAGACAGTCACCGCCGGCTTCCCTTGCCCACTCTGCGAAGGTCTGGAACTCCATGGAGTTGTCGTCACAGGCATTGATGTTATTAATGAACGTGTGTGTCTCCGCCCTCGCCTGAACGAAGTCTCCCATTTTGACGGCGGCGCTCATATGCTCAGTAAGATAGTGGGTCATGTCCTTGGCCGCATGCTCTTCCGGCGGCGGGGCAAGGCTGCTTTCCTGCAGGAATCTAAAATGTTCCTTCAATCCCGAAAGGTAGGAGGATACTTCATCTAAGGTGGGAGGGGATGGGGGATCGGCAGTGGCGGAGGCGGCGGAAAGAACGATGGAGAGAGAGATAAGCAATGCGGCGAGGCGGGTGTTGAAGACAGCCATGATCGTTTCTTCTTCGCTTTAACCAAATTAAGCGGAGAAAACTGAAAATGGGAATGAGATGAAATGGTTTTTGGTTAAAGAGGAAGAAATAAAAAACAAGTGAGGGGATGGAAAATCAAAAGGGATTGCGGTGGTATTTATTGAGATTGCAAGGGGATTTGGTTGGCCATGCATCAATATCGACTTTGATTTCTTAAATTAGTTTCTCTAACAAGAATTTGATTTTTGTGACCATACAGCATGCATGCTTCCACATTTCTGTTGTCTTGCCCTTCTATTTTTGTCGAATTTCTACAACATAATATTAAATCCACCAACATTTTAAGATATGTAGTTTCTTTTCGGTCTTGCATGTACTCAATTATGAATGTGATAATTTAGTGACATTAAGAACGCGATCATGGGAGTTTCCAAATTTGACCGTAAAGTACTGATCAGTTGGCATTTTTTAAGATTTTAGAATTGAAAATTTGACTGATAAAACTAAAAAAAAATAATAAATTCCTTGCCTCACATAATTCTTACGTGGATAAACCCCGCCATATAGGAAACGTTAATTCCCTCTTATAACCCCAATATATATTTATATAACATGTATTATAAATATAAAGTGATATATATATATAGAGAGGGAGGGGGAAGGGAGTAGGGTGGTGGTGATGGGGAAGAGAGGAAGGGGTGGCAGCAATGGGAGACGGAGAGGGGGCGACAATGGCACGGGCAGGGGAAAGGGACAACGGGGCAACTGGGCGAGGGAGAAAGAGAGTGGACGAGCAGGGGGAGGGCATAGCGACAAACTGAGGAAGGGGAGAACTGGTGGGAGGTGATTCAGTACCTGGTAGGAGGGGGAGGGGAGGAGGGCGGAAGGCAACTCAAGGGAGAGGGAGGTACCCACAATGATGAAAGGACTCGCGGGAGGTTATGGATGAAAAAATAATTATAAAAATTATATAATTATTATGATTATTTAATATTTTTCCATATATAAATGTTAATATAAGAGTGGGATTTCTCTTTTTACTAGCATTTTCACTTAATTCTACCATGTTAGCCTTAATCTCTATTTGCAGCTTCTCGAATTTTGCCTTAACGAGTCAATTATCTTTTCTGATCCTCAATCTGACAATTAAATCCTCAAGTCATATTTCTATTCCTCCTTTTTTGGAGGTATGCAATTGCGAACTCCATATTCTTGATTTTTTCATTTTGACATTGAATTTCATCATTCATACATTAATATATTCTATGCAATAATTTAGCGATCATTTCATTTACCATTGCACATATAAGTTTGCATTCCTAAAAAATATATATTTTTCAGTCATAACTTTCGAACATGAAAGAAATCATCTCCTTTGACTTTCAATTCTGCAAGAAATCCAAATGAGCCACCTCCCACAACACAACATCACCCTGATTGTTTTTGTTGAGAATTTTTGAAGAAAAGAACTGCTTACATGTTACCTCTATAAAAGGCCGAGTCATTAAGTAAGTCTCCTTCAAAAATATTTTGTTGTGTGACTCCCCCATTCTCATAGGAGTTAAACGGCTTGCATGTGGCTTTTCCGTCCAAAACATAAAAGTGTGATGCTTTTTACATATATCTATTAAGTTATGGGACTTCTTTTTTACTATTTTGCTAGTATAGGACCAATATTGCAAAATCTCTTAGGGATTAAATTTGCAATTTAATGGTGGAAGTAATAAAAGATAGAAAACTTAACTACCACGTGCACAACACATAACCATCCTAATAAAATTTTAATGGTGGGATATTTTTTTGCACATCACCATTAAATTATTATGGGATTGAAATTGACTATTATAAAAAGCATGAGATTAATTTTGCAAAATACTCTATATCTTGGGGACTAGTAGCACAATTAATTCCATCACGTGCCATGAACATGACGGCGAGATCAGACAAACCACATTCGCAACATTTTGTAAATTAATGTTAAAAATGTGATTGGTATATTTAGAGGACCAAAATTAATTGGGTATAAAATTAACAGATGAATTTGTTTTCTTTTTCTTTTTGTCAAATCCTTCCACATTTAGATATTATGTACATGCATACAATGAATTTCTAGCCATATGTTTACAATATTTTATAAATTAATGGCGAAAGTGTGATTGGAGATAATGTTACTTAGGGTGTATTTATTTCAAATGATTAGTATGTATTGAATTAATAATATAAATTAATTTAATGTTTACTTTATTATGTTCAAGTCAAGTATTAATATCGAAGTTCAGCATTATTCATACTATTATAGAGACGACTAAAATTAATTGGGAGCAAAATTAAAAGACGAAATATTTTTTTCCCAAATGCTTCCACAGATTTGGTAACTTGGGAGCTACCTGGAAGGATTAATAAGTTAAAAAATAAATTAAAATGTAACAAATAGAGATCTCCCTCAATTGTTTTTTAAGAACTCATTCCTCAGGATCCATGTGTTCGACAATCTTGGCAAGACAGTCACCGCCGACTTCCCTTGCCCACTCTCCGAAGTTCTGGAACTCCATGGAGCTGTCGTCACAGGCGTTGATGTTATTAATGAACGTGTGTGTCTCTGTCCTCGCCTGAACGAAGTCTCCGGCGGAGACGCTCTCCACCCCCTTCTTCAACATCTCCACGGCCTTCTTGTACGCCTCCTCGCACAGGAGAAGGGCCTTCTTAGCGCAATCGTCGGTCGGGGGATCCTTTAACCGCTTCGCCACTGCGGTGGATAGTTCGTCTAAGGTGGGAGGGGAGGAAGGGTCGGTGTTGGCGGAGGCAGAGGAGGCGAAGAGGACGACGGAGAGAGAGATAAGCAATGCGGCGAGGCGGGTGTTGAAGACAGCCATGATTGTTTCTTCTTCCCTTTAACCAAATTAATAGGAGGAAAATGGAAATGGTTTTTGGTTAAAGAGGAAGAAATAGAAAAACAAGTGAGGGGGATGAAAAATCAAAGGGGATTGCGGGGGTTTTTATATTGATTTTGCATGGGGATTTGGTTGGCCATGCATCAATATCGGCTTTAGTTTCTAAAATTAGTTCTCTATCAAGATTTGGCGTTTTTTTTTCCTTCCACTATGCAGTGGCTTCCCATGATTTAAGGTAGGAAAGTTTGAGAAAATTGATGATTGGTTTTCGGTTTTTTGAGGAGACAGGGTTTTGGAATTAGTCTACCAACTATATACAATATACTGGGCTTGATGGATATAGCATAATTGTAAAATATTTATCATTTTATAATAACTAATAAAGTTACACAATAAATACAAGCATTCTACATTTTAATTATTTTCAATTATTCAAAAACACTTCAAAATTCAATTTTTAAAAGGATTACACTATTTACTGTCATCAACTATTAAAAATTCTCCCTCGAAAACATTGGATAGCACATCGAACATAGACGTACACCACATCAAGGCTATATTTATTTTAGGGTAAATTATATCTACACTTTTTAAAATTAAACCTAATTATACAAACACCTTATGCCCGTTATAAAATTACAAGTACACCTTTAAAGGGGTGTTTATTTAGAGTTTGATCATTAAATAGGGAGTATATATACTTGTAAATAAAACTGCAAAATTAAGAAATATACTTGTAATTTTATAAAAAAAATATAAATTTATAATATTGTTTAATCAGACCTAACATCGGGGATTATCAATCTAATAATTTAGTGTATTGTTTTTTCTTTTTTCTTTTTTTTAATTAGTGATCTGTTAAAGAATAGTAATGCGTGTGAAAATGGAACGTATGTACAAATGAAAATCACATTTCAATATTTGATCCAAGAACTTCCTTCACAGATGCCCAAGCCCACAATTCTAAGGAGCCTAAAGTTAACCATTAATTAGCTGGCCGAGGCCCCAAGCTAGGCCCACAATTGTAACCGGGCAAAAAATAATACTCAATCAAAGGGCCCAACCGGGTTCGAACCGGTGACCTCTTGATCTGCAGTCAAATGCTCTACCACTGAGCTATGGACCCTTGTTGTCTTTTTCTCCAACTGTATAATCAGAACCCAAATTAAAAGAATTTAACAATAACAACCACCACCTTACGTAACAACTGGGTTTCAGCCTTCAGGCCTCATTTATCCTGAACATGCCACGACTACCCGCAAATTTTGATTCTCCAACTAATTTGACATATATCCTTTTTTTTTTATTTTTTCCTAAAAGAAAAAAGGACAAATTGGAGCATCTTATCCAATTCGGTGGCGATTCAAAATTCAAACATTATCTCTCTCACTCTCCACTCCACTCCTACTCATATTTGCCTCTCAAAAATGTTGGTTCTAATCAATCTCCAGCCGTAAAGGCTAACTCGCCCCTCCCGAATGGCTCTCAGACTGCTCTACGGCCTGGTGTTCCTCTCCATCTCCACCGCCTGCTTCCTCTGCCTCCACCTCATCCTCCAGCCAGTTTTTTACTTCACCTCCTGAATCGCCGCCAACACTTGTCCGTCTGTCAGTTTCTTACGTTAGAATATTATTGGATTACATGTAATATAGATATGTAGTCATAGTAGCAGTAGATTATTATGTTATTTCTTGATAACGTATAAGAAATCCTTGTCCCTTTTAATTTCTTCATCACGTGTGTGTCTATGCTTTTCTTTTCTTGTTTTCTTGTTTTCCCTTTCTTTTCTTTTTTTTCTTTTCAAGTATATAAAAAACGAGATTAAATTAAATTTAGTGTAGCTATCTTAATTACTAACTGTCATTGAATCAAGTATTATAACTCAATTAATTTCAGTTCATAATATATTGTACTTTACGTTCAAATTTGAATTACACGAGTCTCTATTTTTTTTTTGGGGGGGGGGGGGGGGAAATTCAAATTTAAATTCTCGTTTCTTGTTCTATCCATTGTGTTTTTTTTTTTTTTTAAGAAATTAAAATCTGATTTATTAGGTGGTTTGCAGAAAAGGTGATTAGATGGTGGCCAATGGCAATTTAAAGCTTGTTCTTGCAGATGCAACAAAGTTGGATGTGACGGCTTCAGGCAGATTGGACAATTTGTTTAGGTTGTCAATTGTTTGTGTAATAAATCCGCTGCTGACAATGGGAATATATGTTATTAAGATAAACTAACTCAGACCAATTAGTTCTAGGAATCCTCTTGGATTGTTAAATAATCTTAAGCTTAGAAAAAAGATACATTAATAAGAGTTTTCTGATCAAGAACTCAAATGAGGTTGAAATTCAGGTTATTCCCTATTGACCCCATTAGAGCTATGGTGGAAGTAATGTTGTTGCCTTTTGGACCCTAAAAATCCGGATGAACCAGCACTACCAATTAATCAAGAAAAAAAAAAACCAAAGTATGAATGGTCCCGGATGCATAATTGTCCTACACAATGACGTCTGGTCTTTTATTAGCAGATGTTTTGTCCTAATTCTCCTTTTGCATAAAGGAGTTGTATTGTAGTATCAGTTTCAATAATTGTATTGTAGTGTTTTATGTTGCATGTGAAAATTTCAGTTATTATTTTAAGGTGTATTGTGAAGTTTCCATTTTTTAATTTAGTCATCATATTTCTGAATAATTTTTATTGAAATCAGATTTGATCAAATTAATCTAATCACAAGAGAAAATACAGTAAACTTGTCATATGATTCGTTCTTTCCCTGAACTGTATATCAATCACATTGTAAGTATATTGCACTTGACATATAATCGGTTCGATCAAATCTAATTTGGGTTTAAATTTTTTCTTCTATTCCTCACTCAACAAAAGGAGGCACTAGAAATAATATTTTTTTCACTACGGTTAATTACTATAATGAAAAAAAAAAAAAAAGTCAAGACAAATATTGTTTCTGCAAGTATGGCAAAAATATTAGCCATGGCGAATGTTTCCTATTGCTAAAAGTCATGGCAAATAATAATTAATCATGGTAAAAATTTAAGTTTTTGCTTAGATTTTATTTAACCGTGGTTAATAATATTGATTTACTATATTTTTTAAGTCATGGACATTTATAATATAGCAAAAACTTAAACTCATTGAAAAGAAATTCTTTTGCCAGGCTCCCTAAATATGTTTTTTTCTAAAATAAATAAGGTTCGATTTATTACTATATCATTCTACACATTAAAATTCAAATACTAATTGAATACACCGATATTTTTAAATCGACAAACATATTCAAAGTAAACAGATAAAAAATAAAAAAATATACCTATATTCATAAAAAATTTTACAACCTTTTAATTGTGAGATGTAATCCACCTAACCACTCAAGCAACGTCTTATAAAGAAAATTATGGTGAATATGGTCTACATTTTGAGCATCCTCCGCATGAATTAAAAAATAAAATGTCTGAGTATTAATTGTTAGAGGTTCCAAATTCGTGGATCAAGAAGCCGCCCTTAGTTAAGACAAAATCCTTGTACTATCCCGTAACCATGTGCTTATTTAATTAAGGATAAGGTGCTACTTAGTATAATGAGATCATGTGACCAAATCACATGGTTAGTTGTTGAGAAAGGTGCCGTTTCCACACGTACAAGACCCCATCCTATCCTACTCCACTACTCATTCAAAACCAATAATTATTTACACTTTCTAACTTATGTATATTTACGCAACGTATTTTTATTTTTTATATAATTATAAAAATTATTCTTGACAACTAAAAAGGATGAATAGTTTGTATAATTATATTAACGTTTTTTAATAGTATATGTGTAATTTTTTAAAAAGCATAAAAAATTTGTGTAAATGATATTAATGTTTCTTGATTAGTGTATATATAATTGTTCGAGTGGTATAAATAATTTATTTAAATAGGTCATAAGTCAGGAAATATAATTACCCCTATTAAAAGAGCTAGTATAGGTTAGTGGCTTAAGAATTTTCATTGTTGACCATCCAACATTCAACATTTTTCCTTATTAACGATCTAAAATTAATTGTCCCCGGCTTTGTTTGGATATTTAATAAATATTTAATTAATTCTTAATGGTCAAATAAAAAAAATAAAATAGTTTTGAGTTGACTTTGAATTTTTCACTTTAAAGTTTTGAATTAATTGAAGATGAGCAAAGCTGAAAAAAGATGCGTTGATTTTCAAGTCTTTGAGGGATACCAAATATGGCAAATGTGACTTCATATCCTAGGAAAAAATACAATTTATTCCCTTGTGATATGAAAATTGAGTAAAAAAGAAATCTTGTGAAAAATAAAATAACAAATTATCTCCTGTATTTTGTAAAATAAAGTAAATTATCCCCTATTTAAATCATTGATCGAGAAGTAATTTGCTTCGTTTTTCAAAACACATAGGAGTAAGTTGCTATTTTTATTTATTTATTTGTTCATTTCACATATCATAATGGGTAAATTGCATTTAACTCTTTTTTTTTTTTTTTAATTACATGGATGGGGTGAGAAATCCGCACCAACTTAGATTTAAACTCAAAATCTTTTAAATGAAACTAAATGGTTCATGACATATTAATATTTAACTACATATCCAAATTCATCCAAATACTACGACACCATAAAAAGAATCTAATGGTGGGGGAATTCGATCATCATTGAGTCTTTATCCGCAAGTTTCTCATTTTCCAAACCCTTTTTTTCCCCCTCATAAACCAAAGAAAATTATATGTAATTACAAAAAACATACAGATTCTTGACCCTTAATTTTCGAGAGAAAAACATGTCCTTAGAAATCGATGAAGGAGGGTTGATTTCGGACCAAAAAAATAGGAAAGAAAGAAACAGGCGCACACACATATATATTAACTCAAAACCATTGAAACAAAACGTAGTAAGTATGCTTTGAAATTATCCAAACGTCAATTGCCATATATCTTACCATCATGGCACTTGACACCGAGTAGATTCAGAACGACCCACCAAAAAAAAAGAAAAACGAAAAACAAAAGAAACTGTCAACTACCCCACAACCAAGATTCATTCTTGCAACTACTCTTTTTTTGTTTTATTATGACATCCTGGCTTTCGTCAAATGCAACCTCCTTTTGTCCTCCTTAGAATCTTCAAATCCAGAAAATGGTTTTTTTCGTAGCCTACAACGACGTCGTCCCGTTTGATTGCTCACAAGATTAGATCATAGATCGTAGAATATTTGGGTTTTTTCTTTTATTTATTTTTTTGGAGGGAAAAAAAGAAAACTAAAGAGAAATGGATAGTTCATTAGGAACCGGTTTTATGGCGGTTTTTGCAGCCTCGGGCAGCGTGGTTTTGCTCGCCATGCAGGTCCACAAACGCCTTCTCTCCAATTTCATGAAGCAGATGGAATTCGAGTTCAAGAATTCGACCGGTTGCTAATTATGATTTTTTCCATTTTAAAAAAGAATGATAATAATATTTACTTGGGTTTTTATTTTACTTTTAATTTATTGACCCTTTTTTAAATTTTGTTTGGTGATTTATGGGTTGCATTTTCATCATTTAATTTAAATTTTTGATGTAGTGGGGGTGAAGGATGAGCCGAAGAAGAAGGTGAGATTCGCGGACGAAGAAACAGTGGCTGATCAGAGATCTTGTGGGAAGAAACACATGTCAAGGCCTGCGGCGGCGGCGGGGGCGGCCGCCCGGTATAACAATAATGAGAATTTGGAGGGTATGCCCCAGAATTGGCAAGTAATGTACAAAGGGATTTTACAGTGCAGGAACCTTAGGGGGTATAACTAATTAATGTTTTTACATCTACTCCTATTGTCTTCTGTTTGCTGAAGCGGCGGCGGCGGCCGTTGGAGATCCTTAACTTCTACGGTGGGGTTACCGTTTTAGTTGGTTTTTCTTTTTCTTTCCTTTTTTAGTTTGTGTGTTGATAAAATTGTTGTTTATTATCGACGTAGTTTAATTTGTGTATAACTTTTACTTTATTTTTTTCCCTGTAATTATGTTTGTAATGCAACGGGACATACTGAAATATTATTATTATTGTTGTTACTTTTGTTATTATTACTGTTGTCTTATACTATTTATTAAAAATAACGACAGTATAATTATAATTAAATTAAATTTGTGCATTGGATGGATCACATTTAATATTCACGGATTCATTGAGCAACAAAGATTGTTCAAATTTTTTTTATTTAGAAACTAAAAAATAAAATATTATTTTTTATTATAATTAATTATTATGATCAAATAAAAAAAATTGCGACATATAAATTAAACATGGGATCCCAATGGTTCTTAAACTTCAATTAGCAAAAGCAATATCTCTTTGCATGATATGAATTCCACACATTCATCATCCGGATATGATTGAGTCGAATTACTTATCCCTCGGTCTATTAGTGAAACATACCTCTGAAAATTGATCCATTAGAAATAATGTACCAATAATTATGATTTCACGTATGGCCAATTCCCCAATATCTTCTTCATATACAGCAAAATACTTTTGTGTGTGTTAGTTGTTATTTCTGTAAGTGATGCGAAAACACGAGCGATAGAAAAAACTATAGCAAATGTTTTGACCACAGTAAAAATATCATGACAAATGTTGATTTGATACTCGGTAAAGTTTTAAATTTTCGCATTTGTTTTGTTTTATCATTATTAATAGAATTAATTTACAATGATTTTTAAATCCTGCATGGTTACTTGTAATGTAGCGAAAATTTAATTTTTTTGTAGAGAGATAATATCTTTTACATATTCATCAATTAGTTGCGTCCTGAAAATTGTAAAAATATTAAAAAGTTGTATATTTGTTTTATTAATAATACAAATATGTGTCCATGTCCTGTATCATTCAAATTCAGTAAGTGAAATTTCTAATGTTACGGTCTGAGTTATGTGTATTCATAATATTTTAATCAATAACACTAACGTTATTGATAAAATCGAAATTTTATGAATAAATTTAAAATTATGAATTATAAATACTTATTTCTTTCCACTGATCCAATAGAGTAGGAGCATGAGTGGCCTGCTTGCTGATTAACGGTTTTAGAGTATGGCCCAATAGTCGGGTTTACTATTTCTTAACGCGTAATAAGGCTGTTAAAAGCGTGAAAATAGAATTTACAATCGTTTATGTACAAGTGTCAAAACTTAGCTGCGCGCTGACTAACTAACAACTAATATATTCAAACTATAATGAAAAAAACGTGTTATTACTAACTAAGTTGTAAAAACAGAAATGTGAAACTTAAAAGGTGGTTAGGAGTGTTGAGAGCCAGAGCTCGCGTCTCTAACTATGGCCCTTCACTGCACACCACCAAATAATCAATGATGCAATACTTTTACAAAGTTGAATACAGTCCATCTAAACCAGACAAAACATACACTTATGTTTAGAGTGTTAAGTTAGTTTTTACTAATTAAGACGATTTGGTTATATTTTTATTTTTTGCCTTCACATTTTTTATTATTATTTAAATCACTAAAAAGATATTAGGGGCTTCATTCTCAACCAGTATTATTTTATGAATATGCATAAACGATATTTAAGAACTCACGATATCCTTAGTGGAAAAATGTATTTTCAATTTTGTATATATTTATATGCTTAATGAGGATATGTTTAGATTAATTTTTGAGATTGTGTTTTATATTAAAATATATTAAATCAGTATATTTTTAAAAAGAATAAGTACAAATAAATATATTTTTATTTTAATTATTATTCTAAAAATTAAAAATTAAAATCATAAAAAAAAACAGCTGTAAAAATTATCTAAAAAAAAATCCAGGTGTCTTTTAATAATTTTTTTCTAATTTTGTGTATGTTTTGGTGAGATATTTGAAATCTTGGTTGTAAAGATTCTCACTATTATATGCCATTGTCTCCTCAAATCATGGGCATGCTGTTCCTAAGAATCCAAACTCGGGTGTCTTTTCATGCCAGCTCATCATGTCCACGACAATCATACACGTCATCCGGCAAACTTCTGTTTTCTTTCCTTCTCCTCGCGCCTTAAACGTAACCGACCACGCGTTCGCTTCTGCTTGTTAACCACTTAGACCTGGAATTCACGACCCCTTCCGACCCAACCAAATGTTTGGTTCTGAGGCCAGAAAAATAAGGCACAAAATAATATGCGCCAAGTACAAAACGCTTATCCTCCTTTGATTTTTTTTTTTTTTTTTAATTTTTAACATCTTTATAAGTAATGTATAATTATACACCAAATATGAAGGTAGATTCGATTTCTTTTATCGATAAAAAGAATAGCATTTATAAGTAATGTGTAATTTTGAAACATATTTTAATTCAGGATAATGAGTGAAATCGAAATAATTCAAATTTTTATGATGTTAGAACATTCGGAATAATTATACTAATTAAACCTTTGTTTGAACGGGACGACAGGTTCCAAATTAATAAACTTATTCTATACTTGGACAAAAATTATAGTTGTAAAATAAGTAATGAATTTGTTGATTAGTACTAAAACAAATCAAACTTAATACGAATAATAATTTCTAGTTCGATATTAATTAATACTTAAATTGTGGAAATAATAACCCTAACTCAAATTTTGTCTTATTACTTCTCTAGAAAAGATTTAAACGGTTCTGGCAAATTATGTCTTAAGTTAAGCATTTTTTTTCTTTTTAATTAATGTATACTATGTTTGGAATAAGATTCAAATTGGAGATGCATCCACGTAATCTCGATTAGACCCGACAACGCAGGTGTCGGATTTATCCAACATTGACTCCTGTCTCCATGTACGTACATATGCCCATCAACCAAAGTTTTGCAGCTCTCTCGTACTCAGAGTTACTGATTTCACAGATGTTAAACCACAACGAAAATAAAGAATACATGGTCTTTATTAGGACTTGTTAATTTATTACAAATTATTGTAAATGTTGATTATTGATATCCTATTACAAATTCTTAATGTAATAATGCATCTAATCAAATCTGTTAAAAAATAAACTAATCATATTTTTCGTGAAAACACGTCGACTTCATGATGCAACACAAAGAGTTTGTGTTAATATGTCACTATACGCATATAACAAATCAAATAACTAAACACCAAAACTCTCTACCGCGATAAAGCTTTGCAACTTAGAATGTTTCACTTTTTTTTTTGGGGGGACAATAATCCCTCAAAGCCTTGATATAATTTTTCTCCATAAATACGAAGGAGATTACGTATCCGTATCTAAATCTAAACAAGTTCCCTGAATGAAAATTCATTAATTCTAAAGATCCAAAACCATTGGTTCTGGGTAGCACATGGTTATACGTGGATTTATTTCCAAGAATCCGACTGCAAACATATAAATGATGCCCATCAGACCCCTCACGTTGTCTGTGCAAATTTAAGCAAAGAGACAACAAACAACCCATCGCATTCAATGGATAAAATTTGCTCTCTTTGTTTCATCACACCTCCTTTATATTCTAAAGATCCAAGATATATATTAGTGCTCTATATATTTATTATTTGATCTTGTTTAATTTAAAAAGATATCAATCAAAATTATTGGTATCTGTTTACAAGTATATTGCATTTTTCGATGTACAAATTTTGATAATAGATCCAATATAATCACTCTCGTTTAAATGAATTTTATTTAAAGGTCTCGATTATGATTTAATTAAACAACTTATAATACCTAGAGATTGATATAAGCTCTACAATATAACTATACGAGAATTTCGTATGTTATTGAAAGTATTCTAAAATTATCAATGGCTGACTGCGATCTCCTAATTTGAATATTTTAGTTATTTCTTATATGTACATATATATATATATATGGTTAATAGCAATTAGTCCCCCTGTGACATTGAAAATTAGCAATTTATCATCCTATACTTTTCAAAATGAAGCAATTTACCTCCTTATATAGAAAAATAGATTGTTTCTTTTTTAAAATCATAGGGGATACATTGTTATATTTAAAAAGTATAGGAAGGTAAATCGCTATTTATTTTTTCATAAGAGGTTAATTTACTCACTTGTAATATCATAAGAGAGTTGGTTGCATTTTTTCCTATATATAGATGACATTCAATGTATATAATTTAATTTATATTATAATATCATGATCAATTTATAAGCAAAAGATCAGGAGTAACGTTGTTGGGGATGTAGAACCGCTTGGACTGCCGCTGCGTTCACGTAGGCTTCGTACCCCACCCTACATTTCATAATTTTCTTCATTTATTTATTTGAATTAATTAAAAATCTCTCTCTCTCTCTCTCTCTCTCTCTCTCTCTCTCTCCCCCCGTCTCTACCTCTCTTTCTCTCTCCAGTCCGTCTCCATCTCTGGTCCACTGTAAGAAACACCCTATAATAAGGAGGTAAACATCAGACCCACCAATCAACTGAGTTTCAGAAAACGCCGGAGCCGGAGGTTCGGACACCCAATAATTTCCCTCCCTACTATTCCGGAAGACAACCTTAATTTATCCTTTCCCCGAAATTTTAAACAACAAAATACAACCACTCTACCGTCCCACATTCGCCGTCTCTGCTTGTTCCCCTGCCCTGCACACCTCCCTGTGAATGCGACGTCGTTGGGTCTCTGCACATCGTTAATTCAGTTTCTTCCACAATTGATCGTTCAAGGGTTTCGTGGTTTTTTTTTTTTTTTTGTTCTGAAATTGTTTCAGTAGTTTTGGAGTGGCGGAAATTCTACCGCCGTGTGATTGCTTGTTTGTGGAGGAAGAAGAAACTGGAGCGTCGGAGGAAATTGATCGAGGAGTCAATTAATTAGGATGAGAAGGCAAGCCAGCCTCCAGTCAGGAATGTCGATGGCGGACCGGCG
>NC_026149.1:2402861-2405589 GCF_000512975.1 Sesamum indicum | reverse complement strand
GAGTAACGCGAGACTGGCGGAGGTAGCTGGTGGGACAGCAGCGGAGTGCGCGGCGGTGTGCTGCTGCTGCCCTTGCGGCCTGGTGGACCTCCTCGTGCTAGCCGTGTATAAGGTGCCGGCAGGGCTGTGTCGGAAGGCTCTGAGAAAGAAACGGCGCCGCAAGCTGATGAAGATGGGGGTGCTGCCGCGTCGGAACTGCCACTGCGATGAGCATGAGGTCGAAATCCACCCCGTCACCGCTCCGCTCTCCATGGTAAGTTCTCTGGAATCAGGCCCGGATACAGATAAAGAAGTGATCGAGCTTGATAAGGAAATGCTGGAGAAATTTTTCAGCGGCGGTTTCTGGAGGAGCTCTTCCCGGAGAAATGAACTCTAAGCACAGTTCAAAAAATAAAAAAAAAAAAAAAAAGAATCAAGAGAAAAACAAAAAAAAAAAAAAAAAGAATCAAGAGAGAAAAAGAAGAAGAAAAAGAATTACTGCGTCATTAATTACAATTACAGTAATTGTTTTCACTGTTGGTTGGTGAATTCTTTTAACCAATCAGAAATGCTGATGACTTCTTCTTCTATTCTCTTTCCTTTCCTTTTTTTTTTTTAAAAAAAAAAAATCTTTTTTTTGATGGTGTTAATTTGTACAGAGGACAAAAATATGTTGGTCTGATGGTAGAATGATCTTCGGGAAATTTTGACACTTCATATTAGTATAGCTAGGCGATGGAGTAATATAATATTGTCCTTCTGATACTACTATAGTTTTATTATTCAATAGATACTATTTAGTACATAATTTAATATATATTTGAAAATATATCATTATTTTTAAACCAACCAATATACTATTATTAGTACATATATTCAGCATGTAATGCATTAATATTTTTAAATTAATTAATAAATAAAACATAATATACTACTACTAAAAATAGACTAAAAAATCTAAGTTTGTGGAACTCGAATTTGTGAAATATTAAATAATTAATTTAATATATATATATATATATATATATTTACTGAAATGATACAAATAAGTGCATCAACAGAAACTTCTTGTAGTGTGTGGTGTATTTATTACACTTTGATAGTTTTTTCTAGATGATAATTATCATATCATAATATCGAAATTGACCCTAAGATATAGGGACATTTGATGTGGACATAGACTGATTATTGAGACTTAGAAGGAATGTGTGTGAATGATATGTTGGTTTCAATTTATGAGTGGAAACAATAAGAAAATTCCAGATGGCCACCCTGCTATAAATTTTGGTTCATTAATGATTTATTTCATTTATATTCTATTATGTACACTTTGTGCATAATATATATATATATAGATATAAATCGACCATTGGTTCTAATTAAAATTTACTGTGATTCAATTGGTAAGGTCATATATGCAATTAATGCTAGTCCTTGTAATAATTATTCTTTAAAAGACAATCATATGAATTAAATTTCACGACCATAGAATATCCAAACAACAAAAATTGTCTAGCACAATTGTCCTTTTTAGGGGACACCGGTAATGGTTTGCTGCTTGATATTTTATTATTGAGGTATTTAATTCAAAATTCACTGATAGTTTGTGTGTGTGAGAGAGAGAAGGGGAAATCAATTGAAAAGGTAGAGGGAAAGCAGGGGACATATGTTGGTGTGAGTTTGGAGGCAGAAAAGGGAGTGAATGTTGGGGGCATCCATTGTTGTAGTTTAGGAAGTGAAGGGTCGATTTCGGAAAGGTGGAAAGGGTAGGAGTCCCAGGTGGTTTCAGAAGCAGCAACACTCTGAGAATGGTCCCCCTCACTTCACCACCTCATCCACATGGAAAAAAAGGACATCTGATCACACACCTACCCTCTCCATCCACACCAATATATATACATATACAACTAACTCTTACATATAACAACAATATTAAGAAAGTCTTCCAAATGGTATGGTCTCGTTTTCGAATTTTTTGCATGTCTTTTGAGTGCACGAATATTAAAACACCAAAAAAGTGATGAGATCCGAGCTCATAAAAATTTTGAATAATTTTTTTATGACTCACTTTTTCGAAATCTTGGAGAGATTCATCGTGCATTTTAATATGATAATGTAAAATATAATTGGGGCGAGAGGCAGGTGCTTTTCCTTAGATCCGGTCCAAAAATGTTGACCTGACCCTTATAACTCTGATGGGTACAAGATTCTTCAATCATTTTCCTGAATTTAAGAATGTAATAGAATGCAGAAAAAGGCGAGGCTCGTTCTTTCATGTTCACGTTCTTGTCTGTCTACCTTTTACTTTTAGTTTTCTCATTCTGGCGCCCTGCTCCATTTTGTTCTTACACTCCGAAAAGCAAAATCCAAGCTCATACCCACAAAATTAGCTTTCCCCTTTTCCACCATAAAATCCTCCTTTCTTTAAATTCCTGCAGATATAATTTGTTGTATACATGACAATCACACCAATGGGTCTTATTTGGGTCCAATTAAATGGTGATCGGGGCGGTTCGAGTTTAATTTTTGTGAATCCATACAAATTCGGGATGGGTTTCGAATTTTGTTGCAGACCTTATATACATCCAAACACAAACATAATTACTATTAATATTTTAGTTGATTTTGTACATTTTGAAATTTGGAATTTTGAGTTTCTTGATTCACCTACTTTACTTATTTAAAAATTATGATTTTACATAAAGTATGAATGATATTTGTATTTGAATGCAAAATAATGTTTGGTTTG
>NC_026149.1:2395671-2402851 GCF_000512975.1 Sesamum indicum | reverse complement strand
TTTTTAGAAAAAAAGAAATTAAATAGTAATAAAATTAAAATAAGAATTATTAATAATTAAAAGTAAAAATATATATGTTTTTTTTTCTCAATAAAAACAAGTGTAGCTTTTGTACTTTATAATAAGAAAGAAAATAAATGGTTAAAAGAAGTGAGGGCTACCTACATAATATTTATTCTAAGGAAATAGGCCCTCAAATAATTGCAAAAGGTGAAAAAAAAACATCAATCAAAAAGCAAATCCATGTGTCCATAGTACCAATTATTAAGTTTATAAGAGGCCCATGCCAACATTTCTTCCTGTCCTCTCTATTTATTTGTTCCTTACGCTTAAGTACAAGATTTTGTATTTGAGTTTCATTAGACCGTGTGATATTAATTATTTTTCAATTAAGTGAGTTTGTAATCATTTATTATTCTTTTTTTAATAAAAATATTGGTTGATATTTTGATGTAATGATACGATTGTCTTAATTTCCTGTTAAAAATTTTACAAATACTGATAGTTATGGATTTTGGCACATGTTGTGGTTGCACGACGGAGATATCAATATTATTTACGCAGGTGAATATAAATTGATTCAATATCTATTTTCAGGAATTAGTATAAATATTATTCACATGCTACTAATAAATAGTTTTTATGAGCTATAAAATATATGCAAAGCATGAGTTGAACAAGATGCTCGTAAATGTACATTTTTTCTTATTATTTCACTAACTTTTTATTCATATATGCGCATGTAAAAATATTTTTTTATTTAATTAAATAAATATAATAAAAAATTAAATCACACATATACACGAATACATTTCAACAATAATTTAGTTCTTTTAATTAATAAGGATTAAATATACTTCGCCTCGTGAACTATTTTTTATGTAATATTTATTTTTTTAATAACACGTATTCTCTATTACTAAAAGCATTTGGATAACATTGCTCTTGTATTATATATATATACATATGTATATTTAGTTCAAAGGATTTATTTATTTTTTTTTAAGAAGTTTTGATTTTAAGTTTGTAGAATTAAAATATAATTAGTAAGCTAAATAGTTCAAATTTTATTATATTTTACAGATTCAAAGTTAAGTATTATAGTGCGATGAATATACAAAAAACTTTCATGTAAATTTTTACTTTGATAATAAAATCAACTTATTAATTATTTAATTTTTTAGATAAAGAAGAGTAAGTACAAATTTATCTTTTAAATGTATTTTCTTTAAAAATATGATAAAATATAATTATTTATTTTTTCCCCAAAAGTTTAACTTTTAATTATGTGTGTATATATATATATATATATATATTGTCAATTCTTTTCAAATATATGTCAACTAATTGCCCTGCTTTTAATTTAAATTCTTAAGTTATTAACTTTTTTAATCATAAATTAATTTAGTGATAATTTAATGTACAAAATACTAAAATATAATATTAAAAATAATATAATGAATAATTTTATGTAATAAAAAAATAAAAAAATATATATTTATTGATTTATAGAATAAATATAAACAAAAAATAATTTAGGGAAGAAAGTGTATTTAAGTGAAATAATAATTGAGTGGGAATAGAAGTGTAAAAGCAAATAAAAGGCCATGAAATATGGAGAAGTCTATTATTGGCAATTGGCTATAATATTGGCAATTGGCAGGTTTCGGATGTCACCGAATCTAAAATCTGAACCATTGTAATCCAATTATTATTAATTTATTAATATAAAAACATTATAGTAAAATTTCAGACCAATTATTATTCAGAATAGGATAGGATAGCACCCCACCAGATAAAGGCCCAAAAATTTAATAAAATAAGTACAATCATAGTAACATAAATATATATTATATATATAAAGTATTAGAGAGAGAGAGAGAGAGAGAGAGATACGTGACCTCCATATCCATCACACACATCTCCATTCTCTCTCTCTCTAAAACTTGCGAAAGGTTTTCGTGAATGGCACCTCGGCGTTGATTTATATGTCGTTAGAGGGAAACAGAATTTGCTTAGCCGTTTGGTCGAATTTGGGGCGACTGTTTTCCCATTCTTGACTCATTTAATTTTTCTGGAACGAGTTCTTTTCTTTTGTACAGGTAAAAGATCTATTGAGTTCGCTGAATTTCGTGCGTGCGTGTGTGTGTTTCCCATCTGAATTGCTTATTGGGGATGTTAATCGATTGTATGTTGTTGGGCTGTGGATTTATTTATTCTCTTTTGCGTTGTGTAAAGTTGCGGCTAATATCGGCATGGGATTGTTTGTTGCTTTATATATATGCATGGAATTGTATTTAGATTGCTGAATTTTGTTATAAGGGGATTTATGTCGTTGATGTTGTGAATGAGAATTGGTGGGTTTTGTTGGAGGGCATCGGTTGGTTTCATGATCTGGGACCTAATTTGTTAATTTATACGTGTCCTTTTAATTCTACCTTTGAATGTTTTGTTGTACAATCAGTGATATCAAAGATTTCCATCCCTATTTCCCTTGTTTCGTGATTTTGCTAGATTCTTAAAAATTTCCATCTCTATTTCCCTTGTAAGAAAAATTAATTTTTCCATCTTCTTGCCCATGTTCTTATATACTTTGCTTGAAGCGACGGTATTGGGCCTTCTATTAGAGTTTTAACAGATATGACTGTAACTAGCTTGTTCCGTTGTCTTCTGCACTCAAGGTTCCAGGAATGGATGAGGCCAAGAAAGTAGAGAGTCACATGACATCAGCTGTGGCTTTTGTCGAAGGGGGGATTCAGGAGGCATCTGATGATTCTTGTAGCATATGCCTCGAGGGGTTTTGTGACAATGATCCTTCCACGGTGAAGTGATGAAATAATGTTTCATTTTCGCGATTATAGTCACATAAATAGTTTTTTTTTTCCTCTATCCCTTTGCTAGTAGTGAATTCTTTTAAATCATGTAATGTAGGTGACAAGCTGCAAGCATGAGTTCCACCTTCAATGCATTCTTGAATGGTATGTGTCATGCATTTGACTTTTAGAATTCTGGTTTCCTGATAACTAGTGATCCTCCAATAATCAGCTTATCATTGGTTTACATTACTTCTGTCGTAGTTGAGGTCATAGTTTGTTTCTTAGTTAGCGTTTATGAACAGATGAAAGTTTCTGTTGTATTCTTCAAATATAAGGTTACCTTCTAAATTGTGCTCTCCATAGGAGGAACCTGTTTAAGAATGGAGTAGGATTCTGGTTTATTTTTACTTTTGGTCAAGTAACCCACATAGACAGTCGGCTGTCGTTTAAAAGGAATGCATTTAGTGGTTACTGTGAGGAGATAATTAGGGATCTTGGAGGAGAATGCTAGTATTTCATTTTAGTGAGCTTGGCTCAATGTGATTTAGGCTGCCCAAGCCCATGCTATTGCCTGCAATAATGCCTCTGCAATAGTGGCCTTGCAGTACCTAGGAATTTCAAATAACTTGTGGGACTGGCATTGTTGAAACTTATCCTTCGGTGTATGGGACAGGTGCCAAAGAAGCTCCAATTGTCCAATGTGTTGGCAAAATGTCAGTCTGAAAGATCCTGCAAGGTTTGTCTCTGATTTTCATCTTTTCACTTAGTTTACATTTAATGTTCTTGTTCAATTGTTTGTTTCATAAATGTGTGCAACGTATTTATGTTTTGTTATTATGGCAGTCAAGAATTGCTCGAGGCCGTGGAACGGGAGAGAAGTTTCAGGTTCACTCCATCAACAAATGCAACAATATTTCGCCATCCCACCCTTGGGGATTTTGAATTGCAGCACGTATGTTGGCTATCTTTTCTCATTAACTTTTTAGTTTGGTGAGCTGCTTGATCCATGGATTTATATTGGTTTCATGACTCCTCTCACCAATACAGTTACCAGTCGGTGTGAATGGTACTGAACTTGAGGACCGGATCATCCAACATTTGGCAGCTGCTGCCGCAATGGGAAGGACTCATCGCGTTGCTCGGAGGGAGGGCTCAAGGAGTCGTTCATCTTCCCATCCGCAGTTTGTTTTGTTTTCAGCTAATCATAATGGATCTTCTGCAGCTGCTGGTGGAGAAGAAACTGCACCAGCTGCAGCTACTGAAAACAATCCATCTCTTCCCCTTGCATCTGTAAACAATGATGGAACACAGCGTGTGGCATCTTCTGTCCAGAGTGGTCAATTTTCAGCTTCATCATCCGGGCATTTGCGCATGGCAAGTATGGGCCGCGTGTTATCTGGTGATAATAGGTAGAGTTAGTTCTGAAGCCTTTGACAAGTCTTATACAGTACATATATAGTCAATTTTTCAAATGAACTTTCTTTTATCATCTCTTGGTCTGACATAATACTTGTCCATTTTACAGAAAGAGTCAATCTTCCTCTCCGAATCATGACAGAGCAGGACCCTCAGAGTTTCAGTCTTTCTCAGATACTTGGAAATCTCGATTCAATTCTATGTCAATGAAGTATGAGTTGGTTAAGAAAACAAATTTTTCCTTTTCGTTATGTGTATATTTCGCTACTAGTTGCGCTTTTGAATTCTGAATGTGTTTGCATGTTAATTATGTTTAAGATACAAAGAGTCAATTTCAAAGAGCACAAAAGAATGGAAGGAGAAGCTGTTTTCTAGAAGCTCTTCCATGGCAGATATTGGTTCTGAAGTTAGGAGAGAGGTAAATGCTGGAATTGCTACGGTATCCCGCATGATGGAACGCCTTGAAACTAGAGACAGCAATAGACCTGGTCAGGTGCCGCTAGCAAATAATGCAGTGGATTCTTCAGTCACTGAACGAAGCAACAGTAATAGGGATACTTCCAGTGATATGCCATTGAATGGCAATAATGCTGCTTCTCTTGCTGCACGTTCAATCTCAAGTTAATATTTATAATACTATGTAAGAAGGAATCCTTCCTCAGCATTTCATCTTTGAAGGTGAGTTATCGAGTTGTTTAACTAATCGTGTTGGTCTTTTGATATTTATTTTACCTTTATTCATATTGATGATTCTTGCTTGTCCCATACATGCCACATTTAGATCTCATTCCGCAGTCTCCACTTGTTAATACTTCATCGTTTCTTGCTCTTTGTACTTTGCAAATCAGAATTTCCTGTTTTACTAGTTTGATCATTGAATTGATTGTTGTTTCCCTAGTTTGAAATCTATCTCTATCACTGATATATAACTCATTAATGATGATTCAATTTTCAGGTCTATGTTTATCTCCTTCAAATATGACATGCTGAGGATGAGAGAATCAGTACTTCAGTTTGAGTTAGGCTGGAGAGAGAGCTCTAATTGTTCTTTCATCCCAATAAACGGAGAGCAGATACAGACTACTTTCAGTGGAAGAACAATTGGAAAACTGTGTTTTATATATTGATAGATATCTCATCTGCCTGTAAATGCAAACGTGTCTGGTACTCAAAAAAACTTCCAGAGGTATAATTTGAGACAGATGGTATGACAATGGGATGATTATCTTTTTCTTTTTTCCTTTTCCTATTTTTATGCACAAAATTTACCCAAGTTTAGCATTGCTTGTTAAATACAGTGTTAAATGCTGTGATACTTGAATATAGTGAGCTTCTAAATAATGGTTTTTCTTATATGACAACTGTATTATTAAAGAGCACCACAACATCCTAAATGCATGGGTTTCAGAACTCGTGTACTTTTTTCCTTGCTGGAAATGGGAAAATGTCAATTCCGCTAATATTCATCGACCACCATGTTAAAGTTCGCAGGTGTTGGGCCTGCATCCATTTTAGGCCCACCTTTGGATTGGGTTGGGCTATTTGGTAGTTGGGCTCACCTCCAAGTTTCAGTTTGTCTGATGGGGAACTAGGGTTAGGGTGGGACAGGGGTCTATTTAGAGAAATGTATAAACTTTTCTCAACTCTTGACTTGAGCAACCCTCCACCCAGTTCCATCCATGTACAACGTTTTACCTTGGCCTCAAATGTGGATCTGAGGTTTTGTTTGAAAATTCTACAACTATAATAGGAATAAGGTTGAGGCCTAATGATTTTACAATTAACAATTGTTGAATTTAAGCTTTGTTTGTATGTGGGTATTTCTCTATATTAGGATTGTATGGCATATTCGTTATGTTGTATTAATATATATATATATATATATTAATAATTTGTGGTATACTCTATGTGTGTAATATTTATAATATTATTTTAAATAAAATATTTATTATTTAATAAAGTTTATGCAAAATAATAAGTCAATATTAAATTTTACAAAAAAAAAAATGGTGAAAAAAAAGAGGCATGAGAACTAAAAAAGAAAGAAATCATTATTAAAAAATAATAGAGGACCAGGAAGTTAGATGAATAAATAAAAAAATAAATTAAACATTAAAAAACAAAAAAAAAAGAAGATATCAAAAATGTGTTCTTCCTTAATATATAGTACTAGCGAATACGACACATTCTATATATATACATAAATTTTAAATAATTACATACAATCAAAACTTTAGTTAGTTAAAAAAAATAACAAAATTTTAATTTTTAAATGTTTTTACATAGGCATTATGTAGTTTGGACGGAGAAACTGATAAAAGAGAAACAAAATAATTGGCGAAAAAAGGAAAAAGGTGAGGCATAGAGAGAGAGAGTGAGTCAGTCATACACACACAGTTGTGATGAGCGTTGATCGAATACGCGAAGGAGGAAAAGCATAAAATCCGAATGCGATGAGCGTGATCGAACACGCGACCTTCAGATCTTCAGTCTGACGCTCTCCCAACTGAGCTATCCTCGCTATCTTGACAATGCTGATTGGTTGTATAAGTTTAATAATTATAACACAATAACTAATTTTGAGTATAATTTGTTCATATTCACAGTTTTCAAATTTTCACTTCTCCTATTAAACTTTAAAATCGGGATGAAAAACAATCTACAAATAGCTGAAGAACTTTATTTGATGTTGATGGAATTAATGAGCAGTCCTACAAATCAATTTCAAATTTTTATTCTAAATTAATATTTTATTTTGATCCCACAAAGTATACATATCTTCCAACTACTATACATTAATGCATTCACAAATATAAAATAAAAATGAGGAAAATCCCAAAATATCAAGAAACATGAGATAATGGGAATAATTTGGAGGGCCACATGCCCCCATTTGATTCCACTCCCCCCCCCCCCCCCAATTAAATACACTATTTATATTTAAAAAA
>NC_026149.1:2369216-2395622 GCF_000512975.1 Sesamum indicum | reverse complement strand
CCCCCCCCCCCCCCCCCAATATATATATATATATATATATATGTAATAAATTATAAAAGTATTATATGTACAGATGATTTGAACTGCAGCATTTGGCACCGACACCCTCTGCACCACTTTCTTCGAAATTGCTCTTCCCATTCTAACATTTTTTATACACTAATACTCATGCGGTGTTCGTTAATGTTTATTTTAAGAGCTTCTCTCAATTTATTATTAAAAATAGAATAAATTACAATAATTTCTTGTAAGTTTCACATGATTATGAATATTTCTCGTTATTTAAAAAATTATAAATATTTTTTGATATTTGATGAATTATATAATTATTGGATTGGGGTATGAAATTATTAACTTTGTCTTTTTGTATAATTTATTTTTTAAAAGATTATAAAAAATTTGACGGGATAAATGAAAAAACTTGAAAAATTAAAAAAAAATTATCCCCTTAATAAATAAAAAAGTCAGAACTTTTTTTAAATAAAAATAATACTATTCTTAGTCCACGATAACATTTTGATCAGTTTACCATAAAAAATGGATGAAAACCTAATGGAAACAAACGAATTAAAGTTAATTATTAAATGGCCGCTAAAATTAGGGGGTATTGATAATTATTCAAATAATAATGGGTATTCGTAATTATGCTAAATCTCAGGAGATGTTATAATTTACCGTTAAAAATGAATAAAAATATTAATTCTCTTTTAAGCAATTTTTTATAATTTCTTAGTTAAATTATAAATATTAAGTTATTTGTTTAAACACTCTAATTTCAACTTTTATTTTTAAATACTCACAATTTTTAATACTGTATAACTCATAATTTTTTTTAAAAGTAATTCCCATTACAAAAGTAGAAGTTATCTCTATCAAGCCTTATTATGGTTGCCCAATTCATGATTTATTAAATTTTTATTACGTAATAAATATATTATAATTATATTTATATAATTCCGAAATGGTGAATAATGACATAACAAATTTTATACAATTTATAATACGAGTGTTTAAGAATAATTAGAGGCGGTTCGAGAAATTTCGACACATTTTAGTAGTTGCTTAGCCACAGGACAAAAATTTCAATCACTTCAAAAAAGCATATCTACTTGTCATCAAACATTAATTGGTGCTTATAATATCTGAGTTCATGACAAAAACCACACCTACTTATTCTACTTTTGACCAATTATCAATTTAAATCCAAAAATTAAAAAAATACAAAGGGTTTAAACAGAAAACGCATATCATTTTTTTTTGTTAGAATGTTATGAATTCGACTTCGTTGATGACATGAGAACTGTGTTGATTGATAATATGTAAATATTAACGGGACAAGAGTCGATGTTTTGTGTGCATTAGAGAGAAGCGTGATAATTTCAATCTTTTCATGTCTTTAATGGAGATGTTCGTCCATTTGATATGGTGTATTTTTGTTGAATTAGGAATGATTTTATATTTTTGTTTCTTGCTTGGTATGGTAAAACAACATAATTTTATTAGGTTGCGGCCAGAAAGGAAAAAAGAAAAAAATAGATGAAAATTAGAATGTTAGCAATCAATTTGGACATTTATAGTTAGGAGTTTGGGTTAAGAAAAAGGGATGAAATAATGTATGAAATGACAAAGGATCTTCCATTTGGAGAGCTGTCCCTATTGGGATGTAAATGTGAAGTGAAGACGAACCAAACGCTAAAGTCACGCTCCGCACGCGCTGAGAAAGGGACGTAGATCTCTTGTAACTTAGCGTAGAAAGGATGGCACTTATTCATTGTCGGACATTGACAGCTCTCCTTCCGGGTTTGGTGAGGTCATATGTTGGACTCAGCTTCCGGCTTGGCTTGGCTTGGCTTAGCAGCAAGGAAATAGAATCTAATGCGCGCATGTGTTCGGTAGCTTAGCAGTTTCTCAAGTAGCATCTCTTATTCATTTATTTATTTATATAATTCACTTTCAGGTTAATGTCAAACATTGACTCTATTAATTTTTGCACTTTGAATTAATGCTATTTATTAATTATTAGGTATAATTACACTCCCCTCCCTTGAGGTTTAGTGTAATTATACGTAGATCCTTATGGTTTGAAAAAATTACATTTGACATCTTTGAAATTTGCTTTCATCTAACAATTAAATCTCCCAATTAGTTAAAATTCACTAAATTTGCTGATATTAACAAAAAAAATTGAATAGAAATTGATAGTTATCCTCGACTGACTTAATGACTTATTACAAGTTAAATATTTTTTTTTGAACTAAACTACCCTTATAACGGTGAAAATATACCTCTACACATTCATTAATGCGTGAAGATATATGGGGATAATTTGATCATAAAAAAATTTATTTGACCTCCTATAAGTCAGTAATAAGTCAATAGAGGGTAAATATAAATTTTTATCTAATTTTTTTTTGTTAATATCAGCAAATTCAATAAATTTTGACTAATGTAGGGGTTTATTTGTTATACGAAAGTAAATTTTAGGGATGATGCATGTAATTTCTCAAACCATAAGGATTCTACATGTAATTACACTAAATTTCAGAAGATGGGAGTATAATTATCCCTAATTATTATCACTACTACTAATAGTTGATAAATTTTTTTAAATATTTTTATATAAATGTGCGTCCTGGGATTTAATGGATTTACTAAAGTCAAATTGAAATAAGGAAAGACCTAAATATATTTAAGTAAGTTCAGAATTTTGAAATGTTTACTATAAAGTAAAAAGCGTAAAAGTCACGCTGAAAATATCTTCATTATAGACTTTCGATACTTAAGTCAGTAAAATTGTGAATGTAAATTAATATAATGTTCTAAAAGTTGTATTTGGGGCGAGAGGAGTACTATATATAAATTTATCAAATTATACAAATTTCACATGAACTACTGATCCACGAATAATTGGGTGGACATTATGAGTTCATACATCGTGTTGAAGTCGGGCTAGAGTCTCGTTGCATGATAATAAACTCAGTACTTATTTGTTTTGTAATTAACAAAAAATTGGAGGTATTTATGTAAATTTCTTGGACTTGAGATAGCTCTCCAGCATATATATATATATATATTGTAATTTAATTGGATTATTTAATGGTGTGATGTTGAAAACGAGCCATCTAATATTATTAATAAACATGGAAGCTGTTATAAACAAAATACTTGATTAATTTATAATGTTAAAACAAATTCATAATTTAATAACAACGTAAAAAACAGTCGTATAAATAAAAAGTAATATAATAAAAACATTAAATTTTGTTTCTGAATTTAATCGAGTGATAAAATTGTAGCAATTGATGAAAATAAATACAGTTAAAAGAAAATGAAATCAAATATTATTTGTGGAAGAACAATAAGATATAGAATTAGATACACTTAGGTCTCGTTTAAAAATAAAAAATATTTATTTTTTTTAGAAAAGATTTTGAAAGTACACTTACATCATATCCGAACACGCTTTCTTTATACTTGACACTCTTCTATTAGGTTTTCGAAGAAAAAATACTAATACTAACAAAAAAAATTATATAATTTTTTTATTTTGCTTCTTATTTAATATTTATATATATATAATATATATATGGAGAGATATTAATACATTATAATTTTTTTCTGATAAGTACAAATTATTATATGAGAAAGTTAAATAAGAGTAAAATTAAAAATTTATACATTTTTTTTTTACTAAAGTTAGTATGTTTCGTCATATCCTGACAAAAGGAAGTCAAGTGTAAACAGTAAATTTTCGAAAGGGATATAAATATAATTTTACTTTTTTAAAAAGGATCTAATTGAAATTTATTCAGAAATATATAAAATTAAAATAATTATGTTGAAACTAATAGAAATAAATAAATAAATAAATGGGAAACTGTGGTCTATCAAAACCAGAAGAGAGAGTTGGCGGTGGCTTATTTATGATGCGGCGAGAGCAGGTGAGCCAGAGCCAGCCAGTGCTAACTCTCCTAACCCGCTGCCGACTCCGTGTGGTCCCTCTTCCAGCCTGTCACCGAATTTCCCACTTTACCCCTCTTCAAAAATTGCTTAAAACAAAATTAATTAATAAATTCCAGTTTAGGGATTTCCACTCTCTTCTTCACCTTTCCTTTCACTCCTTTTTCCCCTTTTCCATTCCCAAGCAATCTCCCTTTCTTTTTTTCACCTCAGATGTCTCTTCCTCACCTATTATTCTTTTTTTTTTGTTTTTTCAAAAAAAATATTTTTTATTTTTACCCAAAAAAAATTCAAATTAAACACAAATATCAATACATAAAATTCACTTTAATTAAATAAAAATATTCTTACAATAGCAGTCTCATTTTTCGTATTATACTTCGATTTCGATCCAATTGAAAAAAAATATTTTATGTATGAAGTGATAAATTAATTTTTTTTGTACTGTATACAATTTAAAATAAAATTATTATGAATGAAATAGTTTATTATATAATGGGGTATAATAATATCTATAATTTGATTAATTAATAAATTAAAAATGTGTGGTTAAATTAGAATGGAGTAAAAAGGAAAAGATATAATAATTTATATATATGACCCTCCCACACATAACTCTTTTCCCCTACTTTAATATTCCACCAAACAACATAAACCCACTGCCCTAAGCTAAGTAAAGCAACTCCACAATTTTCCTCTCAGGACAACACTGTTCTGTTCTTCTTAAGAGAGAGAAAGGAACACCGATTGACTCATTTCTAGAGTGAGAAACTCCTACTTCATCATTCGTCATGGATTCTCAGATCTATGGCGTTCCCAATCTTCTCCTCCTCACCTTCTTCACTTTTCTTGCCTTCACTGCTTCTGCATTGCCGGCTGCGAAGCCTTCTAATTCAGGCGGCGCCGGTGGTCAGATCAACTCCAATTCAGTTCTAGTGGCGCTCTTGGATTCTCACTACACTGAGCTCTCGGAGCTGGTGGAGAAAGCCCTCTTGCTGCAGACTCTTGAAGAAGCTGTTTCCAAGCATAATATTACTATTTTTGCTCCCAGGAATGAGGCCCTGGAGAGGGATTTGGACCCCGAGTTTAAGCGGTTTTTGCTCGAGCCTGGAAATCTTAAATCTCTCCAGAATCTGCTGCTCTTCCACATGATTCCCACTCGCATTGAGTCCAGACAGTGGCCGGTGGGGCTGAGCAAGAAGCCCCTCCATCACACTAGTCTCTGCCCTGATGCGAATGATGAGAAGATTCAGCTTCATGAGAAAAATGGGGAGAAAATAGTGGGTATCGCCAAGGTTATTAAATCGGATGATATTATTCGCCCCGACGGAATCATCCACGGCATTGAGAGGCTACTGGTTCCGAAATCAGTTCAGCAAGATTTCAACGCCAGGCGGAGCTTGAGGGCCACCTCCGCCGTTCTGCCGGAGGGTGCACCGGAGGTTGATCCCAGAACACACAGGCTGAAGAAACCAGCACCACCCGTCCCTGTCGGTGCTCCTCCAGTTCTGCCTGTTTTCGACGCCATGGCGCCCGGTCCATCCCTAGCTCCTGCTCCGGCGCCTGGCCCGGGCGGACCCCACCACCACTTTGACGGTGAGAGTCAGGTGAAGGATTTCATCCAAACCCTCCTGCATTACGGCGGATACAATGAAATGGCGGATATTTTGGTGAATCTCACCTCACTGGCCACTGAAATGGGAAGACTGGTTTCTGAAGGATACGTGCTCACCGTCTTGGCACCGAACGATGAGGCCATGGCGAAGTTAACAACGGACCAGTTGAGCGAGCCCGGGGCGCCGGAGCAAATCATGTATTATCATCTGATTCCGGAGTACCAAACGGAGGAGAGTATGTACAATGCGGTAAGGAGGTTTGGGAAGGTGAAGTATGATACTCTTAGACTGCCGCATAAGGTGGTGGCGGAGGAAGCTGATGGGTCGGTGAAATTCGGGCAGGGAGAAGGTTCAGCTTATCTGTTTGACCCGGATATATATACCGACGGGAGAATTTCTGTTCAGGGGATTGACGGAGTTCTCTTTCCACCGGAGGAAATCAAGGCTCCTAAAACTGCTCCTGTCGCCAAAATTGTTTCGAAACCAAGAAGAGGTACGTTCTTCTCCAACTCTATATTTTGATCCTCTATTTTTCTGAATTAATTCTTACAATTCTTGTTTGTCGTGGGGTCTTTATAAATTTTTGTTTAAATATGTTTTCATCAATTGATGGGTGCAAACATGAGAGATTAGTCTCTGAATACATTTCCTGAAAAAACATGGCCGGAATCTGCAATTTCTGGTGAACATAACTTCAGTCGGTGAATTTTGCTGATGATGGTGATTGTAATGTGGGTCAAAAGGAATCATCACCTCATAAGGCCATACAGCTGCCCCCTTTTTGGCTGTTTCCACCTCTGCTGCTGAATTCAGACACTGCACTTAGATTTTGCACCAACAAAAATTCTATCCATTCTTGTTGATATGATTATGTTAAATTGGTTGATGGGACTAATCAAACATAATTAACCTCAGAATTGAGCAAAATTCACATCCAAATAAGGTTTAGTCGAATTAAACTAATTACGAATGATAATTTTGTTATGGGATTGATTATTTTTTTTAAATCTACCATTGCTTATAAGATAGGTGTATTACACTTGTTATATAATTGATATATGACAAATTTACAGGTTAGAATTTTGTTGGGATGAGATTAACACGGGGATGTGGTTATGTTAATTAACATGGAGAGTTTAGGAAGGGGTCGTCATTAGGCAGGATGTTCCAATCACATTTCACTTTCACTCCTTCTCCAACCAACCTTTCTTGAGACAATTAGTATTGAATATTAGGTGTCGGTGCAACCTAAAACAGGATGTTATGATCCTATGGTGTCGGGAACACAAGGGAAAACGATTAAGGCAGCTTTATAGGGTTGGTAATCATGAACATGGATGTTGATCGAGGGTGTTCGGTATGCTATAGAGTAGAGCACATAGGATAGAATCTCAATCTAGTTCCAGCCTAGGCCAGCTGTTTGGTTCCATGAACTGTGTAACAGCTTCAATTCTTGAGTTGAGACCAGCCTGTATGTTGACTTCTACTCCCAACACCGAACTGAATTTGTGCAATATATTTGTGGTGTGATTGCTGTGTGATTAAGAAAAAGTAATTAATTGCATGATATAAATTTATATTTATTTACAATTTAACATAAATTCATTTGGATTTCAAGATTTTTTATATAATCGAATTCTTGGTTCAAAATTATTAATATATTCAAGCAGTATTTAATATGTGAACATCTTGAATGATGTAGTGAATAGCATAAAGTTTTTTCATTATTGCAGAATATTGGCTAACAGGTTGCTGGGATTTTATTCTAATTTGTTTTACAGGGAAGCTATTGGAATTGGCATGTTCGATGCTTGGGGCTGTGGGTCAGGATTCTCATTTCTCTACCTGTCGTTAAATCTTTATACGCTGCAAAAAAAAAATTGAAAAACAAAGGAAAGGAAACACAGCGATGCAGAATTGGTAAGAATTAATAAATCATAACTTCTTCTTTTCTTTTTTATTTTAATTTGTCACTTAATTATTTTATACACTAAAATTGATATATTTTTTCTTTTGCCCTAAAATGGACAGTATTTTAGGATGAAGACGATGTAATGTGCATGAACAGTGGAGGAGGTGGTTGTATTGAAGTTGTTCCTCAGAACCCCCACGCGAGAGAGCTTCTTTTTTCTTTTTCTTTTTTTTTTTGTTTTGGTATTTTGGTATTTTGGTATAAATACTCTGTAATTACATACCCAATTTTTTTATTTGTATTTAAGTTTGTACCACCGACAGTGTACGCGAAAAAAATATACGGTCCTTTTGAGAAAACATGTTTTGTTAGTGTTGGTGGTGGGGTGGGGTGGGGTGGGATTGCTTTCTATTTTTCTTTCTTTTTGATTTTCTTTTATTGAGGTTCGGACAAAAATCTTGTGACCCAATTTCAGACTTTTTGGTATTCTTTTTAATAAAATGGACTTTGTTGTCCTTGTGCAGATGGAAATGAACCTTCCTCTTCCTTTTACCTTTTTTCTTTCCCTTCCCCCACTTCCACTTTATTTTCAAGACAAGCAACGTGGAGATGCACACTTGTATTACACTCTTGTTAATCTTAATTAATCATGTCTGGACGGCTGTTAAATCAATGGATCTAATTCCACTTTTATTTATTCTTGGAGTAATAAGATTAATCATAATTACATTATTACCTTAACTGTTGATAATTATATTAACTCATATTTTTATAGAATTTGAACCTTCTACCTTACAATTATGAAGTTTCAATTTCGTCAATTAAGACATATTTGATGGATGAGATTAGTACATACAAGGGACAATATTTTTATTTGAATGGTCGAATTAAATTAATTATTTAATAAATATGAGATATGTGTCATGTAATTTGTTATTTTTTTAATTATATATTAATTACGTGAAAAATATATTATATTTATTGTATAATTAATTTAAATTTAATTTAAGTTAAAATTTTTGTAAATAGGAGTAGGTAGAGGAGTACGCATATTGATATTAATTACTGGAAGGTAGTAGAGTCCGACGAGGGCAGGTGGCTTCAATTTACTACACAACCCCCGAAGAAAAGGACAGCCAAGATGTATACATACACATACATATATGGTTTACATTAAGAGAAAGAGAAAGAGGGTCACTTTTATATACATCATTGTCAATTATTGGTCGCACGTCCAAAACCACTGCTTTGGGCTTTTACTAATTAAAAATAATAAATATAAACTCTTATTTTATGTGGCTACTTTTAATTCTAAGCCCTTCTTTTTACTGATAATTATGATTTTGACCTTTTTTTTTTGTTTTGGGTGGTGAAGAATGAGAAAATATGGATAAATGGATGGTACCACACAACATGTAGTAATGTCGTAAAATCAAGTAATCATTCTTGACTGTACTAAATCACAAAGTGTTGGTTTTTGTTTTAAGTGTTGTGTTTTTCCACTTGAATGCCATAAATTTAAATTTAATTGAAAGCTTAAATTTTGCCACTTAAATTATGTGAATGTATCATGAGATGACGAAGATCGAATCATAATATTTTATTTATTGAAAGATGAATGTGAGTGTGAGTGTGTTATAGTTAACAATACTCAGTTCATAATGCCTGATTCAGTTAATATAGGCTTGATTTATCAAAATATTGATGGGATTATTAATCAAATTGAGTAATTATGCCTTGACAAATTTGGACGAAAGTAATATTTTGTGACCCATTAGGCTTCCTTTAATTAGATTAAGCACATGGAATTCCTCAATTTAACTTACTAATTAAAAAAGAAAAAAAGAAAGAGTTTGGTAAATGATTAGAATGATGTTAGGACATGCTGGTTCAGAAGTAGTTAATGAATAATCACATCAAGAAAGACAAGTGAGGTGGGTCACGTGGAATTATTGGTTGGTGGGGGCTGAGGGACTTGGCAACCTCCACCCCCCATTGACTTTTATTATTCTTTGCTGTTGGCAAATACTCCAAACTTCACTACCAAGGCAGCTTTTCCAACTCCAAATTCTCCCATGTGCCGCCTCTGCTCTATTGCCTTAAACTAACACATAAATATCTACTGTTTTATCAGACCTATTATGTTTTTATCTCAATTTTAATGAATATCATCAGAGTTAACGATTACAATTTATCTGCCCCTCCTCACTATTTCTATAATATAAACACTATATAAACAAACAAACCCTCTACAATTTATATATATTTATTATTATATTTTTAAAATATGATTTTATTGGTTTATATATTTTAAATATAAAAAATAATTTATCCTATACAAGTAAGGACGACGTGCAATGAAGACTCATATATATCATATGAAAACTCATGTCATGGGCCTAATGCTGACCCCAAAAAGTACAAGGTTGAGAGGATGAGTTTATTAGGTCCACAAAGCCCAACTCAACTGATCTTTCAATGTATTCTGCATTGGGCGCAGTATTTGTCGAACTCCTATCAATCACATAAACCTTAGAGATTAGGACATCAATTTCACAATTCTATTGCACAAATTTGAGATAGAAGCCAAAACTGTTATAATGAAACCTCTTATGTAAGAAAGAACAGCCTTTGCATCTTTTGAAAGTTCACTTGTTGATGGATTAAACAAACTGGTAGCGAGAAGCGTGTAAAGAACTACAAACATGAGCAGGTGGAAAAGCATTACCGAACCAGCCCACCAATGTGAATTATGCATATACATGAAAATGAATACTTTCATGAACTACTAAAAGAATACATACGAGTGTGTAATGACTGTAGACCACATATATATAATCAAACTCTGACATACAACAACAGTATTCACAACAAAACAGAATTTCATGGTTTGAGTTTTTCATGAGAAACATCAACTAATTAATTAACCATGACTAGCGTCCTTCAGCCTTCGACAGTGACTTCAGCAGGCACAACTTCGTGATCAGATGAAGCAAGATTTGATCCATTACTGCAAGAAGACTTCTTTTCAGGGTCGTCCTCGAGTTCCTGGGAGCAGTGAGGCCGGTCCTGGATTTCTTCCGAGCTCTGTGTAGGAGCTTTCTTGTCTTGGCCCTCTGTTTCTGCAGTTTTTGCTTTTCTAGCAGTCGTAGAGTCCCGAGTATGAGACTTGGACAAGGAGCTTTTGATGGATTTCTTTAAAGCGGCATTGACCTTATCGCTGTTTGCATGGGGAGATCTCGGTGATTTGCAGTTGTCCTTGGATACTCGTGGACTAACACATGATCCACTGTTTTCAACGGTCGTGCCTTTGTTCCTTCCAAGCTTGGGCGATATTGGACGTGTCGTTGGTATCTAGTATAATTCAGGAAACATATGTATGACTAACAATGATGTAAAGTTTTCTGCAGTAATTTATGTTCAAGTCATCAGTGGTACACTCTACCCAACTCAGCAGGATTCAAAGTTATTACCTTCTTAAGTTCAACCTTCGGAGGAGGTTCTTTGTAGAAAGTCGGCATAGGTGTAGCTTTGAATGTCAAGCTCTTCCTCAGCTGCTTTATTTCTGCCTCTTGATTTTCCTATTACCAAATCAAAGAAGCCAATGAACAAAAATTTTGAGTATTTTTAACAAAATTACGCGAATATTGGTTTGTTTTCTGTAAGAGTCGATCTCAAGCGAACCTTCGATTTTGCTTGCAGGTTATTCTTTTCCACTTCTTTGGCGTGCACTTTCTCTTCTATCTTTGAAAAGAACTAAGGATCAAGAGATTCAAGACATATAGCGTCATTGCATGATGCATATCTATTTTGAGATAATTAAAGATGTAATGAATACATGGTTGAATAGTGTCTACCTCTTTTCGCTTTTCAGCACGTTCTTGCAATCTGGAAGAAAATCCTAAAACATTCATCTTTCGCTGCTGTGCCCGGGGAGTAAGATTTCTGGTTGTTAAAGTACAAGTTCATTAGCATTTTTGTTCGACAGAAACCAGGAGGATAAGAAACGAAAATTGAAGCTGAAAATAACTAAAATGTTGGCTAAAGGCAGATGAATACGATGATGTAGTGGAATGGGTGTCGTCCTCCTTGGCGGCCGATGCAGTCTCAGAACTTTGCTCGATCAATCTGCAGTCGTAACGAAAATTGTCAGAAATTAGAATCATTCAGGTAACTGCATGTAATACAAAATTGTGAAAACATTGATGACAATTCTACGCACGTATCAGGTGCAGATTTGGTCACTGCTTCATTGGCAGACGTATTTTTCCCCGACTGAAATTGGCAATTACGACATGACCACCGGTGAGAATTAATGTCAAAGGAAGAAATAAAGAAGAATATTGTAAGAGAAAAGAACGGAAGGAAGAAAATTTTCACCAAAGATGATGAAGTTACGCTTCTGCTGGCTGCTGCCTTTCCTGCACTTCCCACACCTTTAGAACTCACTCCAGGATACGGTCCCTTGCCGGCCGGATTTGTTCTTGGACTGGAACTAAGATTCCCATTCTTCTGAGACTGTCTTAAATCGGACCTGGTGGGATACACCTCAATGCTTCGTTTCATGACATCCGAATGGCGGCCTTTTGCCGGGAAAGACAGACTCTGCGTTAAGCTCGGTTTCGTGCTGCGGCCAAACACGACTGATATTTTTGAATTGGACTGATTCTTGGCCAATTTGTTGCTCTTCGGACCATTACTGCTGGAATCTTTACCAGGATTTGATGTTTTGTTGTTATGTACAGTTGCGGACAACTCAAGTTCTAGTTCTGGCCCGGGTGAGTTATGGCCCTGTTTGTCTTTTATCTCATCTTTATTCCCACCAGAAAATGGCTCATCACTGTTTCTGATATTCTCCTTGTTCACATCCAGATCAGTTGATCCTTCCCCATTAGGTTTCTCTACAATCACTTTCTTCTCATCTTCATGTGGAACCCCGTTTTCAGACTCCATTCTTCACAAAAATGTCCTAAAACAAATCAAGAATCCTAACACAGCTGAGACCAAAATTAGACCATCTTTAAGGAAGTCTAGATCCTGAACTCAACTGGAAAGATGCCCACAAAGCAGTTTTAATGGCGATGCAAGAATCAGAAGTTAACTCTGTTTTTCAGTTTTTTAGTACTATCATATGAAGTCTAGATCCTGAACTCAACTGGAAAGATGCCCAGAAACCAGTTTCAATGGCGACGCAAGAATCTGAAGTTAACTCTGTTTTCAGTTTTTAGTACTATCATGTGAAGAAACATGGATAACTGCTAGAAACTAATCCAGACAAGCCCAGAAAGATCAGAGGAGGATAGAGATCCTGAAAATGATTACTTGTTTCAGAAAATATAGGTGAAATCACAACATGACAGCCTCGTAATAGTTGGATCAAGAACAGTGCAATTTACTGCTACAGAGCTTACGAAAATGCAAGGAAAGTAGGGACGAGAAGACAGCAGTATTACCTTGTTTAAGGTTATGATGCAATGATGGTGGCAACGCAAATTATGTCTGGATTTTGAATGCTGCTCTCTATGAAAGTTGATGTTTGTGTTTCGACAATGCTATGAGGAGAGAGAGAGGAGTTTCCGTCTTCCATGGAGAAGTTGATATTATAAAAGGAAATGGATAGACATCATGGGAATTTGAAAGGACTAAACTGCCACTGCCTTAACTTCTTCTTCATAACTACCCTTCTCTTGTAGGGATCTCCTATCATATTCTTTTTGAAGGTAAATTAATTTTTCTAAATTTGTCATAATTATAATTTTTTTATTATTTAAAAAATTGCAAAACATCTCTTGAAATTACATATCATTTATGAAATGCCCTTTAGTGTCGGTCTATTATAATGGAGTATTTGTTAAATACCTATTAATAACAGGAGAGTATTTGTAATTAATTAGATGTATTTATAATTATATCGAATCTTAGGATAACATGTTGTAATTTACCCTTTTTGCTATCATGCATTAATTAATTATATTAATTGCGATTGATATGCATTTTTTCTACAATTAAAAATTATAATTAAATCCAATATATAAATTAAAAATAAAAGTACAAACAATACACGTATAAATACAACACATATAAAACAACATTAAGGTGTGATACAAGATTTTTCACCCATCACACCATCTCGTTCCAAACACAATTGAGTAGTTCTACTCAAATTAATATATTTTTTTTTTTTTTTGAACAAGCCGACAATTTCATTCTAATCCATCTCTGATATGATCCAATTAAATATCTTGCAAAAAAAACTGAGCAGCTATAAAAAGGGCCATTACAAAAAGGTTGAGTTGCTGCATGTTTGCTCAAATTAATGTCATTTGGAAACAAAATTAAGGATGTTTTTCTACATTGCTATTTCTAAGGGTACTTTAGTAAAATACCTACACCAATAACATTATTTTCAAATAACATCAATTTGATAGTAGTCTCCCAGCTTTCATCAGGAAGAATGTTTCTTGATTTGTCTTAGACATACATGTGGAGCATATATATATGGGAGATGTTTTCAACTTCCAGCACTTAATAATTATTGCAATATAAAACACTATATTATGTTTAACAAATCAAATTAATTCTATTAAGAGGTATTTAGTATTTAATGATAATAATTTTTATTTTGTCATAACATGTATTATTCTTAAAAATTTAAGGATGAAAAGAATTATGTCTGAATTGTTAATATTGAAAATTAATGATGTCACGTATACAGTGATAATTTAACGACAAAACAATTATAATGACAATTATATTTTTTATTCATTGAGTTGTCTTCGTACTATTATAACCGGTTTGTTTATACTGACAATTGTATGTAAATTTTTTTTGGGTAAATTACATAAGTTTCATTAATATAACGGGTTTCTTGATATTTGATATAATTGTAAACATTTCATCGTTGTTTGATATATTACAAATATCTCTGATAATAATGCCCATCCAATAATTAACTCAATTATTTTTGGGTAAGTTACATCGAGCTTCGCTAATATTTGATACTAGCCCCGTATTATTTGAAAAATTACCGATAACCATTAATAATAATGTTCGTTCAATAATTAATACATTCTGTCAGGATTTCATCCAAATTTTATATTGAATTGCCAAAAATACCATTTTGGACCCTAAATTATGATTTTTTACATACATTCTTTTACATTTCATTTATTATCGTCGGTCCAACTTCAATTTTGTTTATATTTTTTATTTTTTTACAAAATAAATTGACCTTATCACATATACCCTTTTTATTTTCAATCATTAAACTACTATTAGTAACAAATTTTGGCATTAAAATTAAAATCATAAAAATCATTATTATAACAAAATAAAAATTATCACTTTATTAATACCTATTATTAACGACAAATTATCGTATCATCTCTCAAGGCTTATATTGATACTATATTTTATTTTTGCATCGAAACATATTATCAAACTCAAACACATTTTTCTTTGTAGTGTGGATAAATCAACTATCAAGTGACATCATAGGCTTGATTCATTTAAAATTACCTCTATTTCCTAATATTTGTTCTCTATTTGGTTGAGAGAGACACATAAGAACAATTACATCATTGGGATAGAAATGGAATCAAGAGATAAACATAGGGTCAAAGCTATTCTAGTCCTCTCCCTCCTCCCAAGCAAACCATTTCTTATCAATTATTTCATTTTCTTGAATAAAGCTTCACAGACCAATTCCTTCTTTAACTTGCTTGAAAATGGTACTCGTTATCAACCCAAGATTGGTTTTGCACCACAAAATTATATGCATTGATTAATTCAATGAGATGCTCCCACAATTCATACAATATAACGTAGTTTGTGATGCGATTCATTTTTTTTTATTAAATATGAGATATTTTATTTCTGATTTTGTATGACCTTACAATTTTATTTTGAAAAGGCGCCTTGCTAAAGATAAGAAGCCTTGAGGATTATAAATTACTCAAACTTGTCTATTAATATGAGACGTTTGCCTACATCACCAGTCCTCAAGATGATGGATTTGGGAGTGCCACATGATCTTTTTCCCACAGACAACAGAAAATAATGTGCCTTGCTACTTGACCTGTGCCCTAGCGCTCGAGGTATTGTCCGCTCTAACATCGTATGGGCCTCACAATTTTATCCTGATAATGCATCTTGCGAGGGATATGAATATAAGCCACTCAAACTCCTCCTCTACAACCAATGTGTACGGTACGTTTGCCTACATCGCAATTTATATGGAATAAAGTTTGAGGATCATCTCTATTTGAAAAGTAAATGATTATACATTTTTTGAACGATATTCAGTTATATCAATTCGTGTTCAAATTATTGATAGAATCTTGTATCCAAACCTTAAAAATATAACCAATCCTGAGGTGAGTATATTCGTAATAGGAACCCCTATGCCAGAAAATGTAAGAATAGGGTCCTAAAGTTTTGGGTTAATTACAACAGGCTCTCCTAAAATTTGTCATAATTATAAATAATTTTTAATTGCTTAAAAAATTATAAATATCTCTATAAAATTAACGCGCGTATAGTAAATACCCCTCTACAATGAGTTGTCAAGAGGAATATTTGTTAGACGGTCTTTTATTTCAAAATGTATTAATAACTTTTTTTTAAATAATAATAAAATATTTATAATTATAATAAATTTTAAAATAGCCATTAAACTTAATTAGGGCAAAGTTTTTCAAGTATAAGTTAATGTCGCAAACTTGTGTGGGTCTTAATTTGTTTGTAAGAGGTGGAAATTATGGTGAGTAGTGAGTCAGATTCATGAATTTGAGTGAATAGCTTATCATTTTGGAACATCAAATATGTCTCGTAGTCGTAGTCACGTTTACGGATGTGTCGGAGACATTGCACATGCATCTGTTCAACTATATCTCTATGTATTCCATCCCTCTACATACACACACACACATACATATTTGTTTGTGTTAATGATCATCCACTGTTTTCCTATTTCCTGTCAAAACAAATAAAAGAAAGGAGAAGTCTTTATTTTCTTAGGGAAGATAGGAAAAAATGCCAAATCAATGTTTGAGCAGGAAATAGGTGAAGGGCAATAGGGTCAAACACCTTGAACCCAAATGATTGTAACTGGTAGAAGAACGTGGGGTGGCCGTGGGGACGACAAACTAAGATGATTTTGGGCGTCGGGGGCTTGTCGTTAATGACGCCAAGGTGGCAAGAAGGAGCAACATAATTGGTCCCGCTCCTGACGTGTTACCACCAACCGTTGATCGTGAGTTGTCAGAACAGGCTGGTGCGCCGGATATGATCCAGCGGTTGCCATGCCTTTGCGGTGATATCCCGACCGTCAAATCATTTTCCAGTTAAATTACACTTCTGATCCCTATATTTTGATAAATTTTGATCTTGGTCTATATTTATGTTGGAATACGATTTTGATCCATAATTTTTTCATATTATTTTTGTTGAACCATTCAAATAAGAGTTAAAACTAATGAAATTGGAGAACACGATTTTGTTGTTCAACACGACCTGCCTGTGTTCTTTGCTCCGCATAGGCTCTAGCTTCGACTCCATATTGCCATCTTGTTGCAACTATCCCGACAACTTTTCAGCCAACCAAACCTCCTCCAAACTCGTCTTCTCGTACTCTTTTCATCACTCCGATGTATTTTTTCGTTAATCCAACCACATACATGCCTTCACGTGCATCCTTTTGTACCCTTAACGTTACTTACATCTCATTTTTCTCTCTTTGCAATCCCTCATCATCATTCGCCCTATCCCCCACTCTCAAATGATCATTCTTATACCTCCACATCTCACTTTTATCCACCTGTTTGTATTTGAATTTTTTTTCTATTGAAAATTCTCACTTCATCAACCTACGTTTATCCTCACCCTTCTTTCATTCCCCTCTCCGGAATGATCCCAAATTCAAAAAATATGATTGTGTTCTTCACGAGCTGGTGGTAAAAAATCTATCAAAACAATAGTGGAGACATACTCAAGACGTGTTGTGCAACACAGTCGTATTATCCAATTCCTTAACTTTTCACTCCAATTTTAACAATTGAATCAAAATCATAATTATTTAAAAAAAAAAGTAAAACCAAAATTACATTTCAAAATATTCAATGACCAAAATCATTTTAGCTCTAGATGTAGGGACCAAAAGTGTAATTTACCCCATTTTCCACGTTCGAGAATGACAAGATATTACAACCGTAGTTGAAGGATTTTGCAGGTGATACGTTGTATTCAATGCTGTCATGTACAAATACTAGAGCATTGATTATTCATAAATCACTTTCAACCCATCAATCAAATTCAAGTAAAATGTGGGAAGAGGTGATATTTCGTGTAATTACAATAGTGAGTGTCAAAAATTGTGGGGGAGATATTTTATTTATATACAATAGAATATAAATAAAAGTCTCTCTATTTTTTTTTCCATCCCTCCATCTCAATGATGATTGGGATATTTATATTAATAAAAAATTACACTAATTTGGTAAGTTGTTTTCTTTTTTCTTTCTTCAACACCTTTCTTTCCTGAAATGTCCATCGTTGCCTCCTTGAATCCGAATCCTTTTTAAACTTTATTTATTTGAGTCATTTTGCTAGTAACTAATACATTTGAATTTGGGCAACTATCTAAACTTTACACACAATCTCCTTGAACTTGGACCACTTTCTAGGTTTCATTCATTCGAGAAAATCATGCTACTTATCATATCACATTTAATCACTTTATAATGAAAAGTATTAATAATAATTATTTATTTAAGTTACCATTTACATGAATGTCAACATTTTCTTTTTTAGATTGACTCTTTTCTCTATCAATATTATAATAAAATTTATAAATATAAATATTTATTAATGCATGCATTTATTTTGAAATTGTCCATATATTTAATTAACTTTTATATATGTATATATCAGGTTATTGAATTATATATATATAGATGTATATTTAAAAAAAGATCACTGTGAACTCTATTAATTATATAACTTTCACCCCATATTCATGATCTACTTTATAATTAGTTCAGTATTAAACTTTAGAGGAAATATAATCCCACACTATTAATTTAAGCAATACTTAATTTTTAAAAAAGTTGGCAATATAGAATTAATATTTTTTAAATGAAAGATTATTTTTGTGGAATAAATTTTAATTTTTAAAATAATATTTCATTTTCAAATGTCACGCCAAGCAACAAATTTGTCACTACCCATGTACTTTAAATTTGAATAACATTATACTGTACATAATTCTGTAATTTGTCCACTCTTGAACTCCCAAAATTTAAGAGAAAGATTTTAAACTAAACAATTTTCGGATTTATATATCTTGTGCTCAATTTAAATTATATGATACTTAAATTAAAATAAAGAGATTTTAAAATTTTGGTTTAAATTTAAATTCCAGTTAAAAAAAAAAGATAGTAAAAAATAAGATCTCCATATATACTATATATAGTATCTACAATAGTTAGCATGTGCACTATCACATGCTAGGACAGTGAGTCATTTGGATGTTTAATCTGAAACGTCAGATCAAATCAAACTCCTCAAATTTTCCCTTTTAACATAAGTTAACAATAAATCCGAAAATGTAAATTTGTTGGTCTGTGTATTAGCAATTGATGGAGTTCATAACAATCATCGGAAATGAAATTATTGGCTTGACAATAATTGCTGAACCACGAGACCATAATTTAACATAACATTTGTGTTTAGGAAGGACAACTCAATAATTCCAACACCATTTTTTTTATAGAAGGTCTCACGTTTATATGTATGGGTGCGTGAGTCATAAAAAAAAAAAAAAAAAAATTAACATAACATTTGAAATTTTCAAATATTTCAAAATTTTGAATTGCACTGTTAATTATTAATACATATAATATCTGTTTGGTGGGTTGCAAAGGGCTAAGTATTAATTGGTTGAACAAATACATAAGGAGTAGCACATGCAATGTTAACATTATTACATCCAAAATTTGATGAATCTTTGTCCTTTTGCCCCCAAGAGTGAGTATCCTAGGCATGCATGCATGACCATTTGTTTTTTTAAAGAAAATTCCTGGTTTGGTTTTTGAGTTGCAGAAAAAAACATGTTCCACAAATTTTATAACCCTAGCTACTTGATTCTTGCATGTCTTTCTAATTTGTATTGGTTATGTATTATAATTTTATATACTTTTTGAATTTTTAAAAGTATTTTTATGAACTAATATGTCTGGAAAAATCTCACTTTTAATCCCACTAAATATGGTCATTGTCACTTTTGATCCTGAACTTTACGAGCTCAACACTTTTGGTCCCAAAATTATAAATTTTTAACACTGTTGGTCCTGTTCCATTAAGTTTTGACGGAAAAAAAACGTCCTTCAAGCATTTATTCAGGTTTTTGGAGGAAAACATGGCGCCAACAAGCACTTTTTGTCTATTTATACATGTATCCACAAACACTTCTAGCCTATTTATATAATAATTTTATCTTTTTCTCATCACTTTAGTTTGAGAGCAATAGGATGTCACAAACATCTTAAAATGTTTCAAATATTGAATGTTATTGTCACAAAGCTGCTCATTATTATAATTAATAAATAATAATTTAAAATAATTTATGTAGTTTATATAAATTATATTAGGGTTAGTAAAATAAATAATTTATTTATTAAAAAATATATTAATTATTAAATTATGTTTTTAAAAATTATTTATTCTTCCCAACCCTACCATCATGCCCATCCTCAACACTTGCTTGTGGCCTCGCTCCCACCGCCCCAGTGCAACGAGGTCGTAAGCCGCAATGGGGCAGTGGGAGCGAGGGCACATGCAGGAGTTGAGGGTGGGCATGACAGTATGGTCGGGAAGGAATAATTTTTTTAAAAAAAAAAAAATTAATAAATAAATTATTTATTTTTACTAATTTGACATAATTCATATAAACTACATAAATTATTTTGAATTATTATTTATTAATTATAATAATGAGAAACTTTGTGACAATAACATTCAATATTTGAAGTATTTTGAAATATTTATCATATCTTTTAGCCTATTACTCTGAAGCTAAAGTAAGGAAAAATAGATGAAAATATTGTGTAAATAGACTAGAAGTGCTTGTGGGTCATTACATATATTAATAGGAAACAATGGAGGAAAAAAAATGCTTGTTGGCTCTATTTTTTCCCTCCAAAAAGCTGAATACACGCTTGAAGGGCCTTTTTTTTTTCTCTCTTTGAAGCTGACCGGTGACTAACGGCACGTGTTAATCACGTGCCGTTTCTGACAATACTTAGCGGAACAGGACCAATGGTGTTAAAAATTTAGGGTTTTTGAACCAAAAGTGTTGAGCCCGTAAAGTTCGGATTAAAAATGAGAATGACCCTATTTAGTGTGACCAAAAATGAGATTTTGTCTAATATGCCCTATTATTTGATTTTACCAACCTCAAATATTTAATATTTTTTTTCAAATGTTTTTGTTGTAAGAAAAAAAAGATAAGAGTAAAGTAGTAATATTCACCATACTGTCTATCAAATACATAATTAAACCTCATCAAAGGTGATTGTAATGTACCCTAGTAATATTTAGAAATAATAATTATATTATTACATCATATCTCAACAAACCGAATAGTACATCAATATAATCCTTAACACGCTTGGTGAAATTCGAGCCCACGAGTTTGCGTATTCACGGGACGTCACTAGTTCCAAAAATAAAAAAGTATTTTTCACTCCGTTAACCCAAAATTACAATGTTCAAAGTACGACATAAATTAGAAACTAAAATCATAGACCTATCAATCTACACAGACTAATGAATATGAACATGAAGTGTTATATGCAGTTCTCAACAACAAAAAGAGGGTAGTGAGTTATTGTCATTCTTCATCGTATTTCGTCTGGTCAGACTCATACTCGTCGTCAGTAGCACTAGCACCAATATCATCAACAGTGACGTCTGTGTTAGGACCTTCGTTAGCTAAGGAAATGAACTTGTTGAAGGATGATGCCTTAAATATATACAGAGGGTGTAAAGCTATAGTAACCATCTCGACAAATGGTCAAGACGGGATGGCAATAAAGATGCGACAATTAGGATGAAAGGGAATGAGGTTATAAGATATATAATCAAGTAACTACGGATAGGTAACAAGAAGCAAATCTAATGGCTTGAATATGCTGATTTATTAAACTTTATTCCAAATTTTGAATCTCCCGCTTATAATTAGACAAGTGAGGGTAATTGATATGGGCTTTTATGTAATGGCTCAACACTTGAGTTCGGACAATTCTGACATTCCAAAGGTATAAACATCACTCGTAGGCCGAGCTAGGCAAGAGGAATGGCTCATAAAGCACTTGAGGAAGCACGGACGATTGCCAGTGTTCGAATCACATAAACCCCACATGTGACCGTATAATTAGACCATAACTATAAATACTCCAGCTATTGTTTATTTGAAGGCAGACAATCTCATAAACCAGTAACCTCTTATTATCTTGGTATTAGACCCATTGGTTAACTTGGGAATCTGAGTGTTCAAGACCCAATTATTTTAACCTTATATTTTTAGATTACTCTTAAATTTCAAAATATTGAAGGACTGTCAGCCCATGATCTCGACCCCAAAATCACAATCAATTGATGAGCTTGATCATCGAATAATAATTAAATTAATATTATAATTGAAACCAAAAAAATAGTTTACAACCTTTAATTGGTGTTCAGTCTTTTCGAATGTTAAGTAATGATAATGTCCCGTTCACACAAACTAAATGCTTTGAGCATAAAGTATACATGTAAACAATACTACGGAATTTAGTGATCTGGACGCTATCTTTTCCACACATAAAAAAGTAATTTTTTGGGCATTGGATTCATCAATCCCATGTTAATTACAGTTGAGTTTTCTTTTTGTTCAGCCTTGTAACAAAACCAGTGTCCTTCTCGAAACCTTAGTTAATGGAAATGGGACCCATGTCTTATCATCAAAATCTGTGTATTTATTATTGATTATGAAGAAGTGGGGCCAGTGGCCAATGAATAGGGCAATTCCAGGTTGAAATCTCCTCAAAGGGAGATTTGGACACCCCACAAAGATTGCACATTCTTGGTAATAATACTGAGGATTGATGTTTTATTATCCACGTATGTGAAAACCCTTCTTGGGATGAGCTTTAATTGCTAAAGAAGATGAAGCGCACCAACTATTTGATGTTAGATTAGTACAAGAAAGTACCTTAAACACATTTCTTTTGAACAATACTAGAAATAATAATATTGTCCTTTGCAAATTTTACCTTCCTTGGAGGTCTAATGGTTACATCAGAAAATCTTGATTTGATTTTTTTAAGTACAAATTTAACTGAGAGTTGAGGCTTGCACTTTATGTGGGTGCATTGTAGACTGGAGAATATTTGATCCTATTCTCAAATTTGATTGAAAATATAAAACTTGCTACCTTATAAAGGTGCATTATAGGACAAACACAATAGTAATATGGAGAATATCTGAATCAAATTGAGCTAAAAGGAGTTGGGAGTCTATATAGCATCAAAATATATTACAAAAATATGAAAGAGTTATAACTTGGTTTACATGTTAGAAAACAGGCATGGCCTCCCTGAATCCAATGTTGAAGTTGTTCTGATACCTCTTCTTACCAAAATCTGCATTTCCTTTCTGCATCATGGCCACAAACTCATTGTAGTCTATCCGACCATCCTGCAATAAAATTCATAATAATTGCCGAATGTTCGTAAATTGCTAGAATACCACATAGAAAGAATTAAAGATCATGATTTCCTAAAGTTTGAGCCTTAGGAGGTTAACGACAGCAGTCTGTACTTACGTTGTTTTGATCGGCTTCACGTATCATTTCCTCCAATTGAACATCCTCTATGCCAAACTCTTCACAAGCTTTCTGTAGCTCGTCTTGTGTAATATAACCACTCCCGTCCTTGTCAAAGTACGAAAAAGCTCTAAAGAGATGATCTTCCTTCTCTATTTTGTTAAGGTGCAACGTTGCTGCTATGAACTCCCCGTAGTCGATAGTACCACTATTGTCAACATCTGCCTGTATTCCAAGAAAAGCAAGAGATCAGACAAGATTATAAAATTGAGGATAATGGTGAAAACAAGTAATAAAATCACAGACTAGCTTCGAGAAGAAACAGCTTAAATGAGTGTTTCTTGAACTTATTACATCACCTTCCCACTTTCGAAATCCGGACAAGTTTAATTACACTAATCTTTCTGGTGCTGCAGACAAATGGTATCAGAGGAATCCAGTACTCTAATCAAATAAAGACTGCTTTGTGTTCTTGATTGTCAATTAATTCATGTATCTACAACCTAGATCACCGTTTGTGTTGAAATATATTTTACCAACTGTGGTTGGATTGGAAAAATACTTACAGCCTTCATCAAATCGTATATCTCAGATTCTTTTAGATTAGCTCCAAATCGTTTTAGGCCGGCCTTGAGCTCTTCGAAAGTGATATGGCCGCTGTTATCTGTGTCTATCATTTTGAACATTTCTCTAAGCCCAGCAATCTCTTCTTCAGATAGACTTTCCGCAATAACCTGCAGGCAGAACAACTAATTTCAAGATTGTGATAATTCAAAAATAAATATGTATAGAAACAAAACCAAAAACAAAGAAGAAATAAAATTGTATTCATCTTTAGAGTATGCATTGACAATCATCAGCTAATGCATTTTATAATTCTGTAAATTTTCACCCCTTGTTTATTCAAACATGTTAAACCACATACCCTGAGAGCCATTTTCTTAAGCTTGTCCATAGCTGAGAATTGCGTCAAACGAGTTAAAACTGCAGAATCAAGAGGCTTATCAGGTGCTACTCCGTCAACCTGCACCCACGGATGACCTGTAGGAAAGCAAAATCAGACTCTGAGATTAGATGGGCCGCCCTCGAGGTTTAGTTCGTAGACAGATTTATAGTCGTTCCAAATTTATCATCTTATTTATGCATTTGGATATATGTGTTAACCAAAGGACAAAGTGAATCTTGTTACATACATAGAACTTGATGAGCCGTTAACCGCTTTCTTGGATCCCGTACAAGCATTTTTTTCACTAGGTCCTTTGCACTGTCAGAGATTTTAGGCCATGGATCCGAAGTGAGGTCAACATCACCATGCAAAACCTCTTGAAATATTTCTTGTTCACTCTCTGTACAAAATGAAAGTTGAAAAATGAGAGTAGCTTCAGAAGGCATTCCAGGTAAAGTGAAAAATTGTTTTGTAACTTACCACCCCAAAATGGAGGCACCCCACAGAGAAGAATATAGATTATAACACCTGCACTCCAGACATCTGCCTCTGGTCCATAACGCTTACAAAGAACTTCTGGAGCAACATAATAAGGACTTCCAACGACATCGGTGAAAGTTTCCCCTTTTGAGTTGAAGCAACCAAAGGCATACTGTTAAATACTCACACTGAAAGGTCTTCCGCTACTAAAAATTGCACAAAGTTGCACAAAAAATGCACATACGCTAAAAAAGAAAACCATTTGCTTATGTACTCAAGGATTTTGAGTTAGCATAATCCAATGAAGTTAATAATGAACTCACCCATCTTAATGCTTAAGTTAAATTTTTCCACATTTTGGTCAATTATAAGTTATTCTTGTAGTAGAATGTTTCTAGTGGGAAATATAAAACAGAACCAACGTATTCACTAAGTTCGCTTCTAATTATAAAACATGCCTTGTAGTTTCTGTGGACAATATCATTCTTTCTTGAATTTACCATTCCTAAGTTTTCTTGCATATAAATGTATGTCCTATTTTGGAAGGAACAAATTTATTATTTCTCAAACTGTATATCATAAATCCTCCACGAGACCCTTTTGGAGAATGTTTTATTATTTTGCAAGTGAAAGATAGAACCCTTCCAATTTTGAATTCCATAAGCTATACTCGTCAGTGCCAATCCTAAACTACAAAAACACCACCATTAGTTTTCTGGTTAGAGTTCAACTAAACAGAGGCCTACCCTGATTCATATCAAACATTGATACTCACAGTACAGCAGTGTCTGATTCCTCCAGATTTCATGAGAAAACCACATCAACTCTTCCAACAAGTTTTCAAAAAATTATCAGACAGAGTCCATGAACTTGATGATATCAAAAGAACAATGCCTAAATTATGTAGTACTAAAAATTTAGGTTGAAAATGCAGCAGAAACCCACAAGATGCAAGAAACCTGTGATATAAATTCATCAAGACAAATATACCTGGCTTAAAGAACATTGACAGTCCAAAATCAATGGCCTTTAAAGGTGAATCCTCATCCTCATTGACAAAGAGAAAATTCTCAGGCTTGAGGTCCCTATGCATGACTCCCAGAGAATGACAGGTTTCTATTACACCAACTATTGTTCTAGTAAGCTCAGCTGCCTTTTTCTCCGAGTAATGCCCCCGTTTAACAATTCTGTCGAATAGCTCACCCCCGGTACAAAGTTCCATGACAACATGAACCGCCACGGCATCCTCGTAAGCCCCCTTAATAGAGATGACATTGGGGTTGCCCGACAAGTGATGCATGATCTCAATTTCTCTCCTCACATCATCCACATCTTCCTGAGTCAGCAATTTTCTCTTTGCGATAGATTTACAAGCATATTCTTTCCCAGTTTTCCTCTCCACACAGAGAAAAGTCGTCCCAAACTGCCCGTGCCCAAGTTTATGACCCAAATTAAAGTGCTCTTTCAAATGCCCTGTTTTGGTTTTTAGCACAGAGTCAACTTGAAGGCCTACACTCATCGTTCTCTTAACATTGTGCGGTTTCTTGGCTTTGGAGTCTTCTACTGGTTCAGGCTTTTCATTCTCAGGTTTAGGAATTTGAGCAGTTTCCTTTTCATCCTTTGCAATCGG
>NC_026149.1:2360014-2369206 GCF_000512975.1 Sesamum indicum | reverse complement strand
GATGTGCTGTGCTGGCTGTCTGAGGTGGTTTTGGCTCTTCCTTAGCTATGATCACAGCCTCCACTTTTGTGGGTTGTGATAGTTTGCTCTCCTCCTCAATCTTCACCGGCTGCGGGGGCTTAACCTCTACAGGATCAGAACCTTCTATAGATTTTGGAGCAGGCTTTTTGCCAGTCTTATTACCGTAAGAAATCATATCTGGTGACTTAGACCTCCAAAATGGATGTGTAATTGTGTAGAAAAAACCATCCTTAGCAAACCTCCCATTAACACAAATATTTCCCATCTCTTATTTTACTATTTTCCTCCCCAAAACTCTCACTAAAGAAATTCAAAGTTGAGCATTACATGCATGTTGACCCCATGGCACCACATAGAACAGATTGATCATATCAAATCCACCATAAATCAGTACAACACATAAGACAAAACAAAGATCAAGAACAGAAAGTATTAGACAACATGAATGAATTGTGAAACAGTAAATACAAATCACTATTTCCAAACAGTGTCAGTGTTTGAAGAATGACAATTCTAGGTAAATTAAAACCACTAAAACCCCAGAAACAAAAAAGAAATCTTTTTCAGACCCTTATGCACGCAGAAGAAAGGAAATTCAAAAGGCAAAAACTGAGATGAGCCCAGAAATTCGCAGGTTAGATTGGAACAGTGAAGACGAAGAAAGATGAGTGGATCAGCGAAATCCAGAAGAGTTGATCAATATAATGAGAATGAAAGAGGAAAAGGAAAAGAAAGCGACGATTTGGAAAATGGAAGGGGTGTTTGCTTGTTGTGAACAACTGATAAATGTTTACCAAGTCGCTCTCTCTCTCCATTTATATCTTCTTAACTTAATGAGAAATACGGATTAGGGTTTTGAATTTCTTCTCCCCCTTTCTTGAAATAAACGAGAACGAGAAAGAAAGGTCAGTCACAGACAGAGAGGGAGGGGAAAAGGTGGCAGGTTTTTCCGTTGGAAACTTGGAATGTTTCCAAAGCCAAAACGCGTTTACTTGGTAATTGCATTTAATATAATATTAATTAGTATTAATCTAACCAATAAATACATCATTAATTTATTACCATTTCCAAACCCAAGTAGCCCCCCCCCAACCCTTTTATTTTTTGGGTTTTTATGATTTTGGCAAGATTTTTCTTTCCCAAGGTGGGAACAAAAAATTGCATTGAGTACTAAACTAATGTATTTGCATACAAAGGTTGGAAAAACAAGCAATCATATTAGTTACAAGATTGTTGTGAGCTTTTATGGATTGAGAGAGTAACCTCCGTCTATAACTGTAGTATTAATTGCATTTTCACATAATAAATTGGCTTATTTATTTGCTCTTAAATGAAACCTTTTATGCGAGGCGACAATAATACTACTGTTCATCACTCTGCACGTATGAACAAATTTAATTTACGCATTGTACATATGTTAAAGTTATTTTCGGATAAGGTTGATCATATCTGATTGCAGAAGTGGTAAGCCACTAAGACAATTAGTGTGTCTGAATGATTCCTTGTCCGCATCTCATAATTTATAATTTATTATTATGAACATGAATTACATAGGGTTTAACGTTAGCCTGCTTTGCTGCCGGCGGCATCCGGGCGGATATTATTTAAACCGGAAACGTTAACTAGCAAAGCATTTAAACCCATCGTTACGCAGAGTGAGTAATATATATGATAATACATTTTTCAAGTGTATAAAATACCCTTTCTACGTATGCTTGGTAAGGAAAGTTCTTGTTTCTTTAATTAGGATGTAGAGACTACATATAATCCATCTCCTGTCATCAGTAAATGTCCCTGGGATTGCTGGGATAGAGCAAACATCAAATTTACATAGGAAACTGAAAACTGTGATGCCAAGGAAACCGGCTGTGTGAGATAAAAAGTAGGTGAATTTAACAACTTGTGATTGCATTAGTTTATTTATTTGGTGGAGTGAACAACTTATAACAAAAACCACCAAATTTGTTTTCCATATATTCAATTAGGTACACCAAGATATCCAATCTTCACAGGATAGATAATCATCTGTCCAGGTATATTATAGTTAAGTCCATGGACAAGCAAGAACACGGCGTGCAATCACGTCGTAGAGCACTAGTGAGTGGAGATTCGCATGTATCAAAATCCAGTAAGATCCTGAACCAAACTGCTATCCTAGTCCGTACTTTTGCAAAACCGGTGAATCAAGTCTAGGAGCTAACTGCATTCTGCTGTCCAAATCAGTTCTCGCAAGGTAAACTGGACATTCATTACAACATTTTACACCTAAAAAGAACCAAAAACCACATGGTGTTCTGCAATTAAGTTCAACTTCAAGCATCAACCATCACTAGCGCCGGAGAAACTAACACCATCTGTGCAAGAAAGAGAAACTCTTACTTCCACTATGAATCAGGCAAAAGTAATTCTAGCCACTGCATTTACAATACACGGGAAATTGGTTTGAAAATATTGTAAAACAGAAGATACATAGCTTCAAACGTCTCTAGCCAACCCAGAAAGATCAACTTCTCCATCAGAATTATACTTGGGAAGAGCTTCTCTCGGAGGGACATCTTCTATGTGAATTCCCTGCTTATTGTGTGGTGATGAAGAATCTCTATCAAATATGTCTGGCACCCCAAGTGAACTGAAGAACTCATTCTTCATCTCTTCAGCTGCTTCGAAAAATCGGTTAATGCCACCAAAGAAACCACGTTCAATAGCTTCAATATCGCTACGCAACCCAGGAAAGTAAAAGGGTTCACGCTCTGCAGATTCTAGGGCAAATGAACCATTAACCATTTGGTCCGTGACATCTTCCTCGGTGTATTCTTTGTTAGATTGTACCATCTCACTAGGCCTGAGTAAAAGGTATACCACGTAGACTAATCATGGTAAGGCAATATTCATTGTATCCCAAACACAGACAGTAAAAAGGAAGAATCTAGGATGTGGGAATAATAAGTGAGCTAGAACCAGTACTAGGTAAACCAAATCAAGTAAACCTTGGATACGTAAACAACACTATCACAATAGAATATTTTATGGCTGCTAGTCCATTTTATTCCTGTCTACACTGTAGTTTTTATGACAAGGTGACCGCTTAGGAACAAACATGTAAGAAAATGGGCAAGGAGCATGCCATGAAAGGAAATCAATCAAACAATCATAAATTAATATCTGACCACATAAGTTCCATTGTTTATACTACGTTATTCAAAATTACTTCGTTAACCAAACAATATTTCCTTAACTCTAAATTATTTGTCGAAAAAAAAAATGAACTACATCTTCCACCACATCTTTGATCAAAGAAAACTTTCAGGAAAAGGCTTTTGGTAGAATTTGCTCCTCTTCTATTGACATCTTAAGGGAAGAGTTCTGACTTTCAGAGTTGCCTATTGCTTATTTTGTCAACATTTCTAACATCATCACCATCTTTGACAACTATTTCCCACTTGCTCGTCACTCCATACTACATGTTTCTTACCAATATAGTTTCTTCTTTTGGCATGTTTACTTCTCTCTGATTCCTTAAACTTCACTGCTTTCTTTCCATATGTTCCATTGTTTGGTGAACTCTATCTCTTCTTTGAGGGGATCTGGAAATCAATTCAAGGCAACTTTCAAAAGTCACTGTTGCACTGTCAGGACCCATCTATTTAAAGCTTATTACCACCTCTTGTCACCCAAATTTCTTGCTTGGTCTTCTGCAAAATTCATGACACCAGTACCAATACTGGCACCTCAACTACAACTTTTTGTACAGTATAACTTGTTTTTAAGCAACCAAAAGTTCAGCAAAAGATACAATTGCTTTATATTTCTCATTTACATGTTCGTTGTGAAGTTCAGTCCACGGCTACATTGAAACTACTGAGTTTGTGCTCTTTCCTAATTCTGACTTACATAAGGATAAGCCGGGGTTCGCTTTCTCTCCCACTACTCTTACATGTTCATACTCTTATCACCATTTCATTTGCTCAACTTTTTTCTTACCGTTCCAGAAAAAAATTCAACAGATTTATTCTTTTCCTAGCAAAAGGGACCTATTGAGTCCCAGGCCTAAACAAAAACAATTGCTAGATTTAATCAGAGCAGATGTCTATCAACACGAACTTTCGCTATATAACACATGGGAAATCAATTATCCGTCTATAACAGATAAAAAGGGAAAGTAAGAATAAAATTAACCCAATATTGGAAATGAAAATGAAAGAAGAGGTATGCAAAATCCGTCCTTCCTCAATCATCTGCATAAGTTCCTCAAGCGATTGAATGCAAAAAGAGATACAAACGAACTGAATTTCTTTACCTACAGAAACAACACCATATCGAATTCCATCATCTCAAATAGAATACTATGAAATCTACCTTCCAACGCAGTCCTTGAAAATCTGTTCAGTTTTCTCACACTTGCGGATGAATTTCCCAGGCTCCACTTCCTCCGTGCGGCACTGCGACGTCACCACCTTGCGGGTGGCGCAGCGGTCGCCTTTATCGTCAACTTTAGGGTTATCGGAGCCACGAAATTCGCCGACGTCACCGACTGAGGAAGATACGTAGTCGGAATCATCATTCTTCCACACCCAACCCATTGCTGCTGCTGCTGCTTCTTGCCCGATCTCGTGAAAGGTTCAGTTAAAATTGTGTGAACTTTGATTCGCGGACAATCTAGAACAGTGGTAACTTGCAGCGGGGTTCACACTCTGCCATTTTATATGAAGGGCCATTACCGTAACCCGCCACATATGAGGTTTCAATTCCTGACTCGTTTCAGTGTGGGCTTCAAATGTTTCTTCCAAGCGAAAGGAAATTTAGTAATAATTTATTTATTTTTTTAATGTAATCAAGAAGAAATTTTAGGCTTCTTATGTGATAAATAATTTCAATTCGATTTTTATATGATGGTATTTGGCTGTAATTGTATTTTTCCCATCCAAATAAATTATAATTCAAACACATTTTACTGCTCTCTTAAAATTGTATCACATTTTCTATAATTATTATATTTATTTTTTAAGCATCATATCAATTATTATTATTATTCTATTATTTTACATCCAACCACATACTCAAAAAAAAAAAATCACATCTCTATCTCATTTTCCCCGTAGAACTACTAATTTCAATTGGCCCAAGGGTTAAACCCAGACCTATCCAGCCAGGTTCCCTTGCAGTCCCAGCCCAGTACGGCCTGCAAGGACACAAGTCAACGGAAGAGGCTGGATCGAGCAAGGTAGATGTCGTCCCTACATTAGGCCAAGGGATAAATACCCAATATTTATGAAATTCAAAATACCAAATCTTATCCACTTGTTTGTTTTTTAGCTCTGACATACCTCCATAAACGTATTTTAACTTAATCATTCAAGTGCTTAAATCCGGTCAAGTCCGATACCTCCGTTCCTTGTGTAGATTTCGAGCTTATTCCTCATAAAGCCCCGAGCCCGATTGTACAGCCCAGGACGTACCATCTTTGAAAATTGGAACACATCATGCTATAATAATAAATAGCTACACGAACACTTTAACATAAAACATGCAAATTCATAGATGCTCATAGTTTTACTTTTATATCTTTAGAACCATATCACACTTTTCAAAAAAAAAAAAAAAATGCATTTTCTTTGTTTGTCTGCAAACAGTGCTGAAGTTCAACTCGACTTGCTTGCATATATGGAGTCCACAACGTTACATGTTCAAAGAATTAGAACAGAAGCTGCTTTACTCATAGTACCTTACAATGAACTATAGCAGCAAAACCACGAGTTCTTGGTTTTCGTTTTAGGCACCCGAGTTCCCATCTGACTGTTTGCATCAGCACTCAGAGTGTAGTTTTCTGGTACTTTCTCGAAGACAGTTGAGTCAGTTGACTGATTCATGGAAGCATGCAAAGCAATGTGGTTAGAGTTAGATGGGTTTGATCGGTCTTCATCTGGTGAGGCTGGGGCAATCTTGCTTTGGTCCCTTACGTAAGAATTGGACCCCTTATACCTGAAATAGGATACATTGTCAACAACATCAGAGGACCAGAGTACGTTTATCTTGTATCTCAAGACAATGTATTGTCTACAACCAAGACACAGAAGAGATACTTATAATGTTTGAAAGGTTAAAATTAACGAGAAAGATATCCTACTACTACACCTCTGATTGAAATTTCTGCTTCTATTTAGTCTTATAATACTGATTTTTGTATCAGAAAAATTACCTTGAAGCATGACTGTCTGAGCTGGCCGTTCCACATTCAAGTGTATCCAAGTCTTGTGTATCGATTTTTGAAGATTCAGCAGTATTCCCTTTCTTTCCACTCATTTGATCAGCTCCAGAAGACGTTGAATCTTCCACAGCTTCCTTCTCTAAATTAGTTAAGTTTATCTTATTAATGCTGGGCCGACCTGTTTCAGGACCACATTTATTCTCCCGAAACATGGAAATTACCTTGTCCAATGTTTTCAGAGCTTGTTCTACTTCTGGCCGAACGTGAACCTTCTTCCTAGTCTTGGGTCCAATATAGTTTTCTCCAATTCCACGGGTGGTTGTCAGAGCTTCTTCCCCTTTAGTGCTAATAACGGATTCCTCCTCATTCTCTAATGACTTACTTCCTGTTGCATGTATTTCTTCCACCTCCTCAATTTCACTTTGCTTGTTTTTGTCTCCAACCATTACTTCCTCAGCTTCTGAACCAACAATAGAGTCATCACACCGCCTATTTTCCTGAGCATCATCATCTCCAGATGCTTCTCTACTTTCCTCAACCATAGTTGATGAGCTTCTTTCTACACTCTCTAGATTCAGACTCATATTTCCTGAATAAAGAGCCTCGCGCATACGAGCGTAAAGAGGTTCCTTTAAAGCTTCGCAGAATTTTTCATCACCTTTAGAAACGGAAGCGACTTCCTGTAGTTTTTCAAGAACGTCAAGCATAAGACGGCAAACAAAGAACTGCGGGAAGATAGATATTAACCTTTTTATAGAGCTTGAAACCGCTACCAATGAGCTGCCTCGAGATAAAATTGATGATTGTTGGAGGAACAAAGTCTAGTTTGATATCCATGCTTGCTATTGTCCTGCAGAAATGAATATATATGCTTGGTTGGGCTTAGAGATGTTAACAGCAGCCGGTATAGTTAGTCGTCAACCGTACGACGATGAGACATGAAACTTACCTGAAGTAACTCCTATTAGCAGTGACTTTCTGTAAGGCAAACCCTCCGACAACATCTATTCTCACCACTTCCTCTGCATCAGGTATCCCATCCCTGGTAAATCCATGAGTGCTTGTGTCGATTGCCTCAGCGTTGGAGATCTGAGAAATGTTAACTTTTTTTAACTCTTTTAATCAAGGGAGGTGCATGTTAATCGAAATAGAAGAAGCGCTGCTCGTTTACCGAGTTAAGGAGCACGACAATAAGGTCATCTTGGAAGTACTCAAATGCAAAATAATGAATGAGGGCCTCTCTGCTTGATAGCGGCCATGTAACCTTCATCCTTTCTTCCAAATAATCGGAAATGTATCAGTGTCTTTAAGAATCATGCCCTTTGCACCGACTCAAGCAAAATAAGATCATTCAAGTGTACCTTACTAAAGATATCTGTTCACCAGTTCTAACTCTTTGTAAACACCGGGATGAGACAACTTTGAACGTTGGGATTACAATTTGAGGCCACCTGGGAGAAGGAAAAACTACATAAGTTAGCCAATTATTCGTTTAACTTGTCAAGAAGCCACGTCATAGCACAAATGATTAGGTTGTAGTAAAACTTATATCTACTTCTTACCATTTCTGATAGAGGCTCGACTCCCATGAAATACACATACCTGTTAGAGGTAACAACGTGTTCAAAAAGTATGAATGAAAATTGACATCTCTCATGTTTCAGTCTCAGTCGAAAACTAAGTTGATAGAAGATCCAAAAAGGAAATTGTCTGAGCATTTTATTTTGGTTTAGCTTACAAACATCGACCGGTCCATCCACATAGCCTTCGGCAAGTAGCATGTGAAAGGGAGTGCCTTCTGGTCCTTCTCGGTACATAACTCGGAGTTCTTCTGTGTCCTGTTTTACCTACAAAATAAGAAAAATAAATTACAGTACACCAACTAAAAACATAAATAGACATAACAATAAATCAAATCCATATGTGTAATAACACAAATAGAAAGGCCAGCGAAAACATGCCAGTGTCCATGAAGTGAAACTGGGAAAATGCCTGCATATCAATATTTCGTTTCAATGAAAACTTAGCATACTTTCCAGGCACCGTGTGACTTCTCGACATCATTGACGGAGGCACTCCTCAACATACTGAGAAAATTGGAGACCTCCTTGCTTCTTCTTTCGACAACAATCTCCGTGCATCCTGCAGAGCACATATTGCAGGATTCATCATGAGTTAAATTACATAATTAACTGTTTTATTAAATACTAGCAGTAATATCAGAAGAATTCACTAAAATTATCAACATAAATAACCTTCAAGACGACAAGCCGATGATTGTAAAATTTGATTCTTGACAAGGGTCCGAAGGATTTCATGATTTGTCAAGTCAGGTGATGCCAGTGTCTTGTCCAGCTTCCTTCTATAATCAGATATGTTACCTTTCGTCTCCATATTCACATATCCAAGAAGAAAGGAATCAAATCCTGAAAACGGAAAGTAATTCGTCTTTAGTAACTATTCGACAAAATGCACTCGAAACAGCTAAAGTCTAATCTCAAAACAAAGTAGACAATCCGTAGATATTCTTAAATGTGCCTAATAACATAAACATGTACAAGTATGTTAATCACCCAAAAATATGTCTTAAGTATATGCATTGTCAAACATTCATTCAACAAATCAACATCAAGAATTGCTTCTTTCATGGAAATACAAATTCTGGCCTTCTCAAGCCTACTAGAGAAACACAACTTCACTGATTAAAGTATAGCAGGGAAGAAACAGAAAATTATACAGAACAGGCAAATAAGAAGATGCCCATAACCAAGAAACAAACTAATCCATGACAACATAGACAAAACACCACAGGGTGTTTCTTATTACAACAAACGACCTCCTCAACTCTCATCCAAAACAGAAATGAACACAAAATCGATTAAAACTCCAATCTTCTCTACCAAGTTAACAACCCACCAACAAAAAGATTCTTGCCAAAGATCACATCTCTTTGTGCAACTAAACTT
>NC_026149.1:2341023-2359869 GCF_000512975.1 Sesamum indicum | reverse complement strand
TCTTTCTTCACATCCCCATAAGCACACACGAACACGAACACACACACGAACGATCATGCACTAATTGGTGGTGAAAGAGTTGGGAAAAAAACTCACTTACAGCTGTTTTCAAGAAAGCCCAGTTGGTGATTTGGAGTTGCTGAGTTGAAGAAAGTTGGAATTCGGATGCAACAGAGTTGCAGATCTCAAAAGAGGAATCAATAGAGGAGGAGGCAATTCCGACCACATAGGCGGATGCTTAGCGTGGGCCTTTCTTGAACATAACGAATTTGTAAACACACGGCAGAATAAAAAGGGACGCTGCTGCCTTTAACTGTTATTTTCCGGAATCCGGTAAATAAAAACAAAACAAAACCCATTAAACTATTGAGTTAAAACTTTACTGCTGTGGGGTGTGTGTGTGTATGTGTGTCTCTTTTGTTGTTGTCTGCGGAGTTTCTTTTGATGTTGGTAAATGGCCGGTCTTGTTTCCATAATCAGTTGTCCTGGTTCAAAATCTCATAATTATAAGTAAAAAAATAAATAAATAAATTCCAGCAACCTTTTATGAAATTTGCCATCAATACGAATACTATCTCATTGTTTAAAAAATTATTAATATTCTCTGATTTTAATGTCCGTCTAACAATTGCGCAATCCGCTACTCTCCGTTAGATTTTCATTCATTTTTATGGTGAACTGACAAAAAAAATGTCCCTTATGAACTAAAAACGATAATTTTATTTATTTTTTAAATTTTTTTATAGACTAAATAAAAAAAATTTAAAAAAATTTCAGCTACCCCATCCAAATTTTTTACAAATTTTTACTTTAAAAAATATATAGTAAGAGCAAAGTATACAATTTCTATTTCCATTCAAAGGATTATATAATTTTATCAAACATCAGATGATATTTGTAATTTTTTAAAACAATGAGAGAGTATTCATAATTAAGTCAAATCACATGAGATGATGTTGTAATTTACCAAAAAAAAAAATATACAAAGATATAATAAGTAGAAAACTAAGTATTGTACACGATTTTCGCAAGCATATAAATAAACCATCGTGTGGTACAATTAGAAGACAAAAATATGTGAAAATAAATAATGTGTGTGAGGGGAGGATTCATAGAAAGAAGGGAACGTGGAATGAGGTGAAAGTGACAAAATAAATTATAATTATAAATTTATTAAAAATATAAAATAAATTGGGGAAAAATGTAATTTTAATATTTTATTAAAAAAATATTAAAATCATTATTTTGACCAATTTTGTAAGTGAAAAGTTGAATTAAATAATAAATTTAAATGCTAAAAAATTGATACAACAATCATATAATATAATACTCGTAATTTATTTAATACAATAAGAATTTCCTTATTGTAATGGTCTGGCTAACTACTAGTGAGCAGATTATATTTTTGAAATAAAAAATATAAAATAACTTTAAATAAATCAAATTCGCTTGCAAAGTCTATAGTTATTGAATAATTAAGGTGTTCTTAGTCTGTTGAAGCTTTTCTTTATTATTATGTGAGCGTGTGATAGAGACATTCTCCTAAAAGGACTACTTTAAAAAACAATCTTTTAAAGGTGCAACGCTAAACTTATGCCATATTATACACCATCCCAAAAAATAGAATTATATTTATAATTTTCTTGTCATTGATTTTTTAAAATATGAGTCAGTCATGAGTTCTCGTGAGATTTGATATAATTATAAATACCCCTTATTATTTACTCCAAGCCTTGGTTTTTCCACTCTATTAACATTAAAGGTTTCCATCGAGAAATTAATTAATTGTTGAAGAACTCCCCCTCTTGCCTGGGTCTTTCTCGCCGCCTGGAAAGTTATTAATATCTTCCTGATTTTAATGATTGTCTAACTATTAGCTCAATCCGTTAATGTATGTTAGGTTTCCATCAATTTTTATGGTGAATTGATCAAACTATCCATTTGGACATAAGTAGACATTTTTTTTAAATTTAAAAAATATCATCCTTCTTGTCTGATTTTTTATTTTTATTTTTAAAAAAATGCATCAAACGTAAAGTTGACTTCCAGGCCTCCATCAAAAAATTACATTATCTTATCGAACATCATAGAAGTGTAGATATTTTTTTAAATAACGAGATGGTGTTTGTAATTATGTCAAATTTTGGATGCTCGTTGTAATTTAACCCTTTCTTTTTTATTGTAATTGAGATTGAGTTAAGTAAATAGAGTTACCACTTTTTTTTTTAATTTTAATTGCTCTTCTCTTTTTCCAAAAATACTTAGTCCTGGTAAGGGGGATATTTCAATCTAAATACATAATTACATTTATTGTATAATTAATGACAATATAAAATATAATTAATGACAATAAAAGTCATGGGTTCGAACCCCACTTTATATATAGGATGTTGTGTCTACTGAATAGTACGTGTGTTATTTTTACTGAATAGTATGTATTGATATTATTGATCGTACGATGTTATAATAGTTTTTGTTAGATATTGATATTAAATAGAAATAATTGAAATTAATTTACTTTAATTGATAATAATTCACCGCTCTTATTTAAAAAAAAAAGAAAAAATGAAAGCATATTTAATTAGAGCTAAATGTGGGGACCCTGTCTAGACCACAACATTATGGACATTAATTTAAAAAGGACCCCTCATAACAAGTCTATAAATATCAAACCAATCGATTATTGAAGAGGTGGTACAATTATATCATATAAATAGGGTTGTGAATTATCCGAATTATTATTGTTATTGTCAATATTTATTCAATAATAATTATAATTATATTTTATTTATATATGATATCGAGTGTGCAGCTACTGTCACTATTTCTTTATTAAAGAGAAGACCTCTAAAATAACTACCAAAAATGTCTGTAACCCTGTTTCATTATTTCTTCCACAAATAACTATTTTTCCAATTTATTAACTTTATTAATAATTTCTTATTCATAAACATTAGAAATTAATTCATTTATTTCCTTTGACCAATTGTTCATGTCATCATTGTTCTTTTTCATAGGGTTACATAAATACTATAAAAATTTAATGGCATTTTTCATAATGACAACGAGCTCCTTTGAAATTTATTATAATTATAAATATTTATTCATTATTTGAAAAAATTACAAATATCTCATTAAAATTAATAATTATCTAACGAATACTCCTTGAAAACTCATTATAGGGAGGTATTTATTAGATTAACATTAATATTTGAAATACTTGTAAGTTTTTTAAATAAAAATAAAATATTATATTTATAATAAATTTTAATATAGAGACCGTTATAATTTAGTAAAAATTGAATGATGTTATAATGACCAAGTATATATTACATTATTGGGAAGGGATTGATGGGCAGTGTGAGGAGAGCACTAAAATACAAGATTGTACCCAACAACCAAAAGTAGCTGAAACAAAGAAAGTGGGTAGTGGGGAAAAGATTTTATGACTATCATAGAAAAACTGAAGCCAATTATGTCTGAAAAGGACAGGCCATTTGAACATGGTGAAAACGAAATGGCTACCTTATCTAGTGCTAGGAAGTTGGAATATATATATTTGGTTGAAATTAGAGAAACGTGTCCCTCATTAACCATGTTCAACCAATTCCCTGGCCCACTTCGTCTACACTATTTATTAAAGACGGGACCTCAGACTAACTAATTCAAATTTATCGTGCACAATGATTCGAGTTGACTCAAAATCGATACGGACCAATTTTGAAAAGGTTTGATTCGTAATCAATTCACTATTGATCATAGAATGATTTTGAGGCTTAAATAGATTTCAATAGGATCCATTTATAAATTCAAATCCAACCCATTAATCAATCGATTGAGGCTCGGACCAAACTTGGATTGAGCCCGAATATGCCTATTTTTTTTTGTTTTATGAAATATAATTTTTTTTTAAATAATTATTTAAATTTAAGTTTGTATTATAAAATAAAATAAAATAAATAATAAATTAATTCAAAAAAAAAGATCAGAATTAGAAAAATAATAGTTAAGATTATATAATGAAGTTAAATAGTAATTTTGACGAACAATTTAACAATTGCCATTGTCCCCAATCCTCGAAACGTTTCAAAGGCGATTCTACTTCTATCTCGGGTTCGCCCACAACTTCTCTACTCCATTTATTGTTTCTGTATATATACAATGTTTTAAGATTACACAGTCCTTTACTGTAGAAGTTCATGTTTTTAATTTCTTTCTTTGTTCTGTCACGGATATTTGACCAAGAAATTGATGATTTGGTGAATTCAGATGTTTTTAAATCTGAATTTCTGCCTGAATGAACGCGCACACAAAAGGGTTTAGCAGTTTATAATGTATGTAAGATTGCTTTGGTTCAAGGTTGGGAAGGGATTGCAAGCGCCCTTTTAATTTCATGTTTAGCTTTTATTCTTCCAAAACATTCTTTTTCCATTTGGGTCTTTGGTAGAGCTGTAGCCCTGTAGCCGAACGTAGGAGGTATTACGAGGGTTTTGAGATGGGTTAGGAATAATTACATGTGCATGCAACATGTTCGAGGAAATGACAATTGGTAGCTCTTTTGAGAATGATTGTATTCGTCGACTTAATGGTCATCTCTTGTGATGTGGCAAAAACTTGTTCTATGTTCATGCATAACAAATTTAAAAAAATTGAGGTTTTAGTGCAGTCTCATGGGTGCACACGTGACTGCAGATTAAAGAAAGTGAAGTTGAAAAAAAGTCTTAAAATCTACAAGTTCTCTCTTTTGATTCTTGCTGAGGTGTTTTCTTGATATAGTTTAAAATCCTGGCTTCTACTGTTTGTAGATTGTTAGATATCGCCTAGCGCGAAGTATTCCTTCGAGAAAGTCTTTTATACCTGAATTATGGCTGGCTGGCAGCAACATTTGCAGTCATTAGTGCGTCAGGTTGCTAAGAGATATGAATGCAGTCGCAGTGCTCCATTCAGTACTTTTAGTCATGCAAAGGCATTTTTGGTGTCTGGTAATTTGGTATATGAGTTGAATGACAGCTGGTGATTCGCTCCACTGTTAAATCAAATAATCAGGGCACCTATGTTTATTTGGACATGAAAGCTGCTGCCAAATCACTTGTTCCAGCACCAACTTTCTTGCACTTTACAGTAGCTGTTCGAGCCATTTGTCGCTTCATGCACGCTCATATTTCCACGAACACGCCACCAGATGTACGAGCTCATATTTCCACCAACACGCCACCAGATGTACGAACTGCCAACTATCTCATCATTATGCATGCTAAGCGCGGTCACTTACATCTTGCCCACCAATGGTTTGCTCAAATGCCTCACAAAAATATTTTTTCTTGGACAATTCTCATTTCAGCCTATTCTCAACATCGAAAGTTGGACCGATGCTTTGGCTTGTTTTCCCAAATGCTCTCCCATCATAGACCTAATGATTTTGCTTATTCAAGCCTGCTGTCCGTGTGCGATTACTGGCACGGCGTGCAAGTTCATGGGCTTGCTTTGAGAACCAGTTTTGATGCTTGGATTTACGTAGCTAATGCTCTGATGGCAATGTACTGGAATAATAGTTGCAACGCGGGTGTGGAGGCTTGGAGGGTGTTCGAGGCAATGGACTTCCGCAATCTTGTTACTTATAATTCCATGATTACAGGGCTCAGTATGCACAAACAAGGCGATAAAGCCATGGATTTGTTTATAGGGATGCACCATAATGGCATTGAGTTTGATCATACTACTCTCTTAACTTTAGTTTCTTCACTATGTGGATCCAATGAAGGCAGCAACAACGTTGCGGGGCTTATATGTTGTTTACAATTGCATTCTTTTGGCATTAAAACGGGTTTGGCACTAGATATTGGGGTGGTGACTGCCCTAATCAGAAGTTATTCTATTCTTGGAGGAGAGGTTGACGCTTGTCATAAGTTGTTCTTGGAGACAAGTGGCATGGAGCGTGACATTGTGCTGTGGACTGAAATTATGATGGCATCTGCCGAAAGGGAACCTGAACAAACTCTGGTTCTTTTCAAACGGATGCTTGGAGAGGATCTATTTCCGGATTGTTACATATTTTCAGTAGTACTGAAAGCTTGTTCAAACCTGGTGGCGGAGAGGAATGCCTCTGCTCTACACTGTCAAGTGATTAAAGCAGGTTTTCTTAATGTCCTAGAGCTTGGGAATGCTTTAATTCATGCTTATGCTAGATCTGGTTCGATAGATAATGCAGAGCAAGTTTTCTTTGAAATGTCACTCAGGGATATTGTCTCTTGGAATTCAGTGCTGAAGGCTTATGCAGTGCATGGGAAGGCTGAAGCAGCATTGGATTTCTTTAAACAGATGGATGTTGCGCCAGACGGAACAACTTTTGTTGCTCTGCTCTCATCTTGCAGCCATGCTGGAATGGTGAAAGAAGGAACTAAGATATTTGATACCATGTACGAAAAATATGGCATAACTCCTCAACTTGATCATTACGCTTGTATGGTTGATATTCTAGGGCGGGCTGGACATCTTTCAGAGGCTGAAAACATCATCAAGAAAATGCCCATGCAACCAGATCATGTTATTTGGAGTGCTTTGCTAGCAGCATGTCGGAAACACGGAGAAAAAAAGCTGGCCAACTTAGCATCATCAAAGTTAAAGGAATTGGATCCAGAAAATTCACTGGGATATGTTTTGATCTCAAATATATATTGCTCTGCTAACAGCTTCGATGAAGCAGATTCTGTAAGAATGAAAATGAATAGAGAGGGAGTTAGAAAGGAACCTGGCTTGAGCTGGATCGAAATTAGGCATAGAATGCATGAGTTTGCTTCCGGGGGCACACAACATCCGCAGATAAAAGCAATACGTGCCAATATGGAGAAACTCTTGAGACAGTTGAAGAAAATGGGGTATGTTCCTGAGACAAGTTCAGTGTTATTTGATGTAGAAGAAGAGCATAAAGAGGAGCAAGTGTATCACCACAGTGAGAAGCTGGCCTTGGTTTTCTATTTGATGAATGCTGCCGATTCTAATTCCCGTGGGAATGTTATTAAGATAATCAAGAACATACGCATTTGCTCAGACTGTCACAACTTTATGAGATTAGCTTCCAAACTCATTGAGAAGGTAATCATTGTCAGAGACGCTAACAGATTTCATCATTTTAAGGACGGAGCTTGCTCTTGCAATGACTATTGGTGACTGTATTTTTCGGTAGTCCCACTGCAACGAAGTATGAAGGTCCATAGGACCGCATGCCGCAGGGGTTGGATTAATTTAGATAATTTTTTTGCTCAATTCATTATCTTCAGTTTTTTAAAATCTTAGTTCAAACCTAGCCCAATAATTATAAAACCCGCACTTTGCCGTGTAATTGAGTTGGGTGTGTTGATGTTAAAACTATCTATTGAATTGTTGTACACAATTTTGTAAAATCATATACTCTATTTAATTATTTAGAGAATAATATTAATAAATATGAAAAAAAGATAGTAACTTTAAGGGTATGTCAATTTTATTTTTATGAATAAGATTGTGTACAAGTCATTAAAGTTGCAAAGTGAGCTAAAAAAATGCACAAGAGATTATACAAATCGGAGCAATAATTTTCAATCATATAAGATTTATAAATAACACCTTTCATGTATTCATAATAAAATTTTAAACGGATTAGGGGGTAATGAAGATATAAAATCTTTCTTTATACGATTTCAATCCATATTAAATTTTAATAAGTTGATATTATATGTTAAAAACGTTCTTTATATTAAGTTAATTTTAGTTTATATCATAGTAAGATGGAATAATTAGAAAAATATATCGAATTTTCTGGTCATATAAATCTCTGGGGATATATTTGAGACCTAGCAAAAGTTCAAGGATGCATTTGGAATTTAGTTCAAGACTATGGGAGGTAAATAGGAATTTCCAATTTTGCAGTCACTCCTCCTGAAGCATATTTGAGTTCTGAGAATTGGGGTAAATTATATTTATTAATAAAAAAATAACTAACCCTGAGAATTGCTAAACTCTGCTGAAAATTTAGCTCCTTCGTTCTTCAGTTGCCATTCTCCCCAAATTACCTTTTCGAAGGCGATTTACTTCTATCTCGGGTACGTCCCCTACTTCTCTACTCCATTTATTCTAAAGTATATTCAATGTTGTGAGCTTGGACCATGGATGTTTGACCAAGAAATTGATGATTGGTGGATTCAGCTGTGTGAAAAGCTGAATTTCTGCCTGAATGAAGGCGTACAAAAAAGGGTTTAGCAGTTTATAATGCATGTAAGGTTGCTTTGGTTGAAGGTTGGGAAGGGATTGCAAGCGCCTAGTTTATTTCATGGTTTAACTTTTATCCTTTCATAAAGTTCTTTCTTCATTGGGGTCTTTGGGAGAGGTGTAGCCGAAACGTAAGCGGTATTACGAGGGTTTTGAGGTGGGTTTGGAATAATTTCATGTGCGTGCAACGTGTTCGACGAAATGACAATTGTTAGCTGTTTTGAGAATGATTGTATTCGCCGACTTAATGGTCATCTGTTGTGATGTGGCAAAAATTTGCTTTGTGTTTATGCATAACAAATTTAACAATTAAGGTTTTGGTGCAGTCTCATGTGTGCACACGGGATGGCTGACTAAAGAAAGTGTAGTTTGAAAAAAATCTTAAAATCTACAAATTCCTGCTTTGGATTCTTGTTGAAGTGTTTTCTTGACATACTCTAAAATGCTGGCTTCTACTGTTTGTAGATATTTTGATATTGCCTAGTGGTGAAGTCTTCCTTCAAGAAAATCTTCTAGACCCGAATTATGGCTGGCTGGCAGCGACATTTGCAGTCATTAGTGCGTCAGGTTACTAAGAGATATGAATGCAGTCGCAATGCTCCATTCAATACTTTTAGTCATGCAAAGGCTTCTCTGGTGTCTGGTAATTTGATATTTGAGTTGAATGAAAGCTTGTGATTGCTCCATTGTTAAATCATTTAGTAGCGTTACCTTTGTCTATTCTACTGCTACAGTGGTTAGACCAATGGGTTAGGCAAAAGTTTCTTCCAAGTTCCTTTTGCCTTAACGAATTTCTTGACTGCTAATGAAACCTTTGCAGGTGAAGCGCCCTGTTTGTCAAGCCTACGGAATTCAATTTGTCCTACTATTTCAAGGCCACTGTATCTGTATTTACAGAAATTGGTAATTCTATAGCTCCCTCATTTTTTTTCTAAAAATTGCTACGAACTGCATTTATTGACATTATTGATTGCCACCTTTGTATTGTTTCTATGAGAAATTTTTGAACTGAATAAAACATATGAAATGTACAATGAATGTGACTTGGGTTTGGATAGTTCTATTGTTTATGGTACTTGTATCAAAACAGCAACTATTATTGTTCTGTAAAAACCTTTTGAAATTAAGCATAATCCTATATATTTATATTATTCATTTGCTGATAGAGCTAACTTTTCCCCTTTAAATTGATACTATACACATGAAACTGCTAGTTTAACCTTATGACTACATCCATATGTTTCTTGGTCTTGGATTGACTGCATTAGAAACAAACCACAATTCAAGTCATCAACTTGTTGCTTAATTGTTTTTCCCGTTGTTGGGAATGTATGCTACCTTTTGACAGGAGTTCACCAGTTCGAGGAGTTTATTTGCAGAATCATCTGAAGCAACGCCAGTTTCTTCACCATTAATACCAGCTTTACCCTCAAGCACTGGAAATACTGAAACTCAGAAGGCCATTTCTAAGCCTTCAAAAGTTCAAGCGATTTTAAAGGGAATTAAACAGGTAAGCCTCCTGTATCCTGATTTTCTGAAATGGCAAAGTTACATCAAAGAATTCGCGAACCTCATTGTTTCAGAGTGTGAACATCTAATGACTCAGTTATGTGTATCTTGTGTGGTGTTTGCAACTCTACCTCTTAGAGTGACGTCCATATGGCTTGGTCATTGGTAAAGTAGCTCATGCATTAGGTTGTTTCCTGATTTATGGTTGTCACTATGTTTTGCCTTTAAATGGGGTGGATGATCTACACGAAGAAGGAATTTAGCATGATTTGCCAAGAATCATTTGTAGGTCAGTAAAGTTTTTCGTGCGGCCCAGTCATCTCTTCAAGGCTACATGTTCTTGACCTCTTGTACAGATCTTATGTGTGAACTAAAATAATGCAAGTTGCTGTAACTTCCGAGTTGAGCAACGAGGTTTTCTGTCACACTACTGAATTCTCTAGTTGTTCAATTTAATCTGCTTTTACCCTCTGCAAATTTTAGGTAGTATCAGTCTTCTGAATTGGCTATCAATATCAAAGGTGAACCTTTATCTTTCATCTGTTCTTGGAAATACTTGAACTTCAAACAAGCCATGGCACACGAGGTGACATGCCGGAGCATATCTTTTATTTATGGATTAACTGCTGTCCTATAATGTTTCTTCTGTGTATTTTTCAGTTTTCCATACTTAATACATAAGTTTGTTTCAGAGTCCTAAGAAGGTAAACTTGGTTGCTGCCCTGGTCCGTGGAATGCGTGTTGAAGATGCTTTGCTGCAGTTGCAAGTGACAGTGAAGAGAGCTGCTAAAACAGTCTACCAGGTGATTTTTCTGTTCTAGATACACATTAAGGATAATGTTTTCTAGTGCAATGTATGTTGGTAGGCAAATATTTAGTAGACAAAAGCAATATGATTAAGAGGAGAGGTTATTTGTCTGGTTTCTGAATTAGGTTTCCTTTTTTCTCTTTCCATAATTTTTTTTGTCTAACTCTATTCTTCGTGACTCGTCCTTCCACCCATTGTTCACACTCAAAAAGGTGAAGGAACTGAATGCAATGGAATCTGTTCCTGGGATGAGGGTGCATGGGGTTCTGAAAGCACCCCCAGTATTCATGTCCAAACCTGCCTATCATGGTCCTTTCCAAACCATGCACCTGGCGGGGGTAGAGTGACACGTGAGTTGTGATCTGGATATCGAAAATAACGAAGCTAGCTTTTTAGGCCGCACTTCTTTGTTTCACATCCTTGTTTAACTAGCACCAGAATTGTCTCTCCTGCTGGTCTAAGGCTTTGCCAGAATGCAAACTCAGATGCTATATAATGAAACAAATTTGTGCAGGTTATACATTCAGCTCGTGCCAATGCAACACACAATCATGGATTTGATCCCGACCGTCTTCTTGTTGGTAAATATATATTTTTTCCATCTTACTTTTGTTGTATGATGTTCTTTTCATCTATTTAACATTGCCTCTCATTTCTGAAGCTGAGGCATTTGTTGGAAAGGGGTTCTTCAAGAAAAGGATATCATATCATGCTAAAGGTAAATGCGGGATAAAAGTGAGACCAGAGTGTAGACTGACCGTCGTGCTAAGAGAGATAACTCCAGAAGAGGAGGCTGAGATAGCCAAGTTGAAGGTGCACAATTTCCGTAAGCTCACTAAAAGAGAAAAACGACTCGTGCCGCATAAACTTATTGAGACCACTCCAATATGGGATCGCAAAAGCAAAACTAGAAGTCAGGGTGCTATGGCTGCGTGAGCTTTGCAGCTCAGTTGAAGGCCGAGTTTTCATGTTTTATTGCTATACTGTTGCTTCCTTTTTTTGTGTACTGGCACGCATGTGATTGCCGTTCGTCTAGCAAAATTGCTCTTTCTCCTTGAAATTGGATTTTCTCCCTATTTAGTTATAGCAGTAACTATGAGTGTAGTTAACATCATTAGCGGGGAAACAAACAGCAAGTGAAACAATTGTTCCTGCTTGCTAAGGTTGTTTGAAGAAAGGAAAATGAAAAAAGAAGAAAAGAAACTCTTTACTTCATTCCCTATGTACATATTTAAAGAAGCCAACGCTGTGCACAATAGCCAAGTGAGATTTCTATGCATTAGTTAAGATAAACCTGAACGACAGTAATAACTCAAAACAAAATGCTGTCATTAATAATTCAAAAACAAAATGTATACCAAAAGACAAGATAGACGAAACGAAATATCACAAGCATTTTACAATCTAAAAGTTGACAAAGTTAAGTGAAATGGTGAAGCCTGGAAAAGGCTTAACTTTGTACAACATTTGTACGATGCCTAACAATCTCCACCCCCAAGTAGTCAATAGGACCGAGCACAGCGACATGCGGCTTTCCGACCTGTACTCGGACAGCAGAAATCTGGAAGAACTTGCCCAATACTGTCGATGCAATTTGCTCAGCTACAGATTCGAGAAGATTGTGCGGGGCTCCTTCTACAACGTCTCTAACTATGCTGCAATTGAGCAGCATATATCCATCAATAAATGCATTACATGAAAATAAAGCATGAGGCAGGATATGCCACCCTTATTTATTTATTTATTTTTCAAAAACAGAATCTCAAGGATATAGCAATAGAGCAACCTCACTAACTGGGAATAAGTATGAATCTTTTGCTATCATCCCTAATTATCAAATTCCAGTTCTTCCTGGCCAGAAGAATCTCAGTTAAAGAAGATTTTTTTCCAGATCCCTGTTACTTTACTCCAGGATTTAGACAGGCTTTTCTACTTACCAAGTCACAAAGGCCTTAGTTATTTATCAATATTTCACACTGAAGAAAAGTTTGTAAGACACCTCATGGTAAATTACATGCCACGACATAATATAACTACCAATGTTTATAGATCTAAATATCGAGTACAAACTTTAGGAGATTTGCCAATCTCAATTCAGGTATTAAGTACACAGATAATACAAACTTATGAGTTACCTATATATGGCAGTGTAGCTGATGGTATCCGATAGGCGGTCAGAACTACCCGCGGGTTGAAGATCCATCCAAGCATCGACATCAATCAAGAACTTCTGACCTAACTTCCTTTCTTCTGGCTTCACCCCATGGTACCCATGGAACTTTAGACCCCTTAATACAAGCTTGTCTCCCTTAATCATTTCTCTGTAATCTGTCAATACAGCTGATGAAAGTGCAGTCGACAGATAAGGTCATTGACTCCCATTACATCACAAGACAACAGATGAAACATTCACGATAGCAAGTATATCATAAATATCGAAAGATCTATCAAGGTAAATGATAATGGAGAATGAACAGAAAACATGATTATCGAAAAACAACACATTTATAGACATTTCAACCTCTATAAAAAATTAATGCAGTAGTCAGAACCTCCATGGAAAATTTCTGTCTGTGGGACATTAAGACTACAGCTCCAACACAAAGATAAGGTATATTTAATACAAACACACTGAAAAATTTGCAAAAACCTACAACAATCTGAATTGAACACAGTAGTTACAGGACATTAAAACAAGCAAGTGCCATATCAGATGGAGCTTTAAATAAAGATTCACAATATTTTGCACTTACAATGTTGAAAATAACCTGCATAGCCATTTTGCACATAAGAAAATTGGTATACGAGATAATATGTTTGCAGATAAGCAGCTTAATAAAGCAATCATATAAGATTGATAATTCCAAGTTCTTGATTTTACATGCAATTCCTTAAGCATAAACATGAAAATAACACTTCCCCCAAAAACCCAGTTTTCACTAAGACCTTTCGCTAAAGAAATACTTCGATTATAACCATAATATCATCCACCCACCGAATTCTTGAACACTCACCTTCCAAAGTTAGGGAGAATTCATGAAAAGATTCAAAAAAAGCCATTGTTCTAGACTGCCAATCAGTTGCAATTGCATAAATACCAGAAATCAGCATATGAAAAAGATTAATTACAACCAATTTCTTCACATAGTTAGGAGAAAAAGAAATCATCTTTTTCAAAAATAATTACATAAACACACCACATAAAAGGAGACCCAAAACACATACAAACAATAAAAATACGTGTTGCTGGTGTGAGATGTATAATGGCGTGAGCGTGTGTGCAGTAGATACTCTCACCAGCGCCGGCCGACGTCATGAGTGATATAATCGCCGGTGCCCCGCAGTCTTGAGATTCCCTTCAGAGAGCGAGAGAGAGTAGCCCTTTTGAGTGGCTAATGTATCAGTTTATAGGGGTGAGTATGAAGTTCCATTCCTCACCTCCACCCCCCCCCTCTCGCGCTGCTGTTTATTTCCTACAATAATAATTATATAAAAAATAAGATTCTTTTTATTTTTTTTAATTATTCAGCCACATATGACATGATCTTAATTCTTATGGTATATTCTTTTCTGATTTTATCTAATTGTTTTATGAGAATATTTACTTAGAAATTCCAAATGAAGAAGTAAAAAAAAAGTAAGGAAGCTAAACATATATAGAGAGTGATACGAAAACTTTTGCTTTTAATGACGTTAATTTTGTAGAAAAATAAAAAATTATAGTAAAATTAAAAATAGGTAGTGGATGTAAAAAAAATATTAAAAAGGATCGTCTGTAAGAAAAAAATTCATTCTAAAATAAAATTTTAATTGATTAAAAATCATTTTGTCCCCATATGTTAAAAAGATGTTATTTTTGCTTTTATTTGCACTTGCTATTTTTCAATAATAATTATTTTTTCTAAAAATATAAATGTTATTTCTATTAATATATTTTAAAAAAAATATTAATAAAAAATTTAAATATTTAATTTGATAATGCTCCCTTTAAGTAATATTATTATTATTGATTCATACACAATAATTGAACTTGTATGATTGCAAAAAAAAAATTGATTTTATTAATTAATTATAGCCATTTATTATATATTCTTTTAAAGATATAGGAATGATATAATTAGATAATATAGCTAATAAAATATAAAATTTTTATGTGAAAGTGTAAATCTGATTATTCTTAAATTAGTCAAATTATTTAAAAACTTCAATATCAACTTTAAATATGTAATTCCATAAATAAATGAAAAGGAGTAAAATTATAGTAAGAATAATGTAATTAAAAATAAAGTTAAATTTATTTAAAAAAAATCAAAGCAGCAAAAAACATCTCATGTGCTTCTGACTTTTGGTCTAAAAGTAATTTTCTTAACAATCCCAAACGAAAAATGGCATTACACTTTGAAAGTACATTTTTAAAGCCAAAAGCTGAAACTTATTTTTTCAATCTCTTGTAAACACTCTCATAATGCCCTTGCAAGCCCCACCAGCTCTTTTATCTATTAGGGAAAATTACACTCCTCCCCTGGAGATTTTGTGTAATTATATATAAATTTTTTATAATTTTAAAAAATTAATTCAATATTTATAAGGTTTGTTTATGTCCAATAAATAAGTCAATTCGTTAGTCATAATTCACAAAGTTTATTGATTTTTATTAACAAAAAACTCAGATCAAAATTTATATTTACCCCCGATCAACTTATTTTTAATTTATTTCAGGTTAATAAATTTTTTTATGATCAAATTACCCTTATACGTCTTCATGTGTTAATGCATGTGATGAGATATATTTTCACCGTTCTAAGAGTAGTTTAATCAGAAAAAAAATTATTTAACTTAAAATAAGTCGGTAATGAGTTAATCGAGAGTAAATATTAATTTTTATTTACTTTTTTTATTAACATTAATAAATTTAGTGAATTTTAACTAATAGAGGAATCTATTTGTTAAACAAAAACAAACTATATGGGTACTAAATATAATTTTTTAAACTATAGAAAATCCAGGTATGATTATATTAAATTTTAGAAAAGGGAGATATAATTATCCCTATTTCTTATAGGGTAATAATAATGGCATATGATATTTTACTATATTCATGTTGTATAGTAATTTATAATATTTAAAAGATAGAAATAGCTTGTCTTAATTATTTCAGTAATAAAAAAATACTACACAAGCACGTCTCCAAGTGTTGGCCTTTTGTGCGTCAACTTTTACGTAAGATACCACCAAGTTGGGGCGGCACTCGGCATATTTTGCTTAATAATCCGCAAAGTCCACTTACATGACCCGACTCTTGTGGAAATCAGCAACTGCTTTTGCATACCTTTTTTGGTTCATCCAATCTAAATAATAATAATTTTTTAAATTAAGTAAATCGCTTTTATAAATAATTCTGACTTCCTATTTGTCAAAACTTATATAAGTAGTTGAATGAGTGTGTTTTAATATTTCTATATTGTAATTTTTGAAAGCATGAATTTGCAATTTGAGATGAAATTAGTTGGATAATCAACTCAACAAACCTATTACTGGACCTGTATTTTAAGTTATTTCATGCTCCATCAACAATTTACTGTCTAGACATTAATATGTGTGATTAATTAGGCTTGTAGTAGTTTACTATTTCTTTGTGGGCGAGGGAACTTACCAAGAAAGTCCCCTGTCACGGTCTTACGTGTTTTGCCTTCTCTATAAAAGCTTTACTTGTTCCCTTTCAAGTCCCTACCCTCTCTCTCTCTCTACAAACAAGAACAAAGCAATGGCCCAAACCAACAAAGTGTTGGATTCTACTAACTTATTCGACCAGACGCGGTCGGTTTCGGACAACATCCTGAAATCAGCGTACCCCACGTCATTCCAGACTCCAGTCCGAGGAGCCATCAATCGCCGAATTTTCAGCTCTCTCTTTCGCATTTTAAGGAATGCTTTCCTCCGTTGCTTTCGTGGCCCTCATTCACATACATAAAATTTGTTGTCTTCCACGTAGACGCTCGTTAATTCTCCATTTACTTTAGCTATCTAGTTACTCTGCTTGTGTGTTTTTTCGGTTGTGCTTTGCTGACGATTGTCTTTTCGGCTCGACTCAGCTTGGCGCGAAACTTGTCTGCTATTCATATATTGTAACCTTATTGGCAATTTGTCCTTTTATGTCCGTTGTCTCATAAACTAACTATACTACATATGTTTAGTCATCCGTTACTTCTCAGACACAACAGTCAATTGAATTATTAGGATAAATTACAATTGCACCATTTATTTTTTATTTAATAGAAGATTTTATTTACATATTATTTAAAAAAAATGTAACCAGAATGAAATAAAAAATCTAATCGCAAAATTATGCGCATAGTAAGGCCTAAAATATTACACAAAGTGACGTTGCGTGGGCCACTATTGTCCCACTTCCACTAGCCTAAAACTGTATCCTTATATTCGGCTTCAGAGATGGCCCAAAACCGAAGCAATGTTTGGCATTCCTTATTTTGTCATATTTTTGTCTTGTTTCTAAGTATTTCATTTTTAAATACAAATATATTTTATTTTAACCACTTAATATTTTATACGTAATATTTTCTATATTATTGAAATAATTAAAAATTTTAAAAAATATAAAATAATATAACTATTCTACGTGGTTAATTCATATATTACATTATTTGAATAATGTATTTAAATTTATCACCTCGAATAGAACAACTAACAAAAGACATTGTTAATCCATTATTAGGGTGCATTTAATTATTTTTAAAAGTGTATTTACATAAATTATTTTTTTTCATTTTCATACATATATAATTAGGAAATAATATTTATTTTAATCCACTCACAACTAAATACATTATATATATTTTTATACATATATATAAAAGAGACATGATTTGACAATGAACAGTATTTTTTGTCTCCCCACTACCCAACATCAAACATAACATACTTATTTTATATTATCTCCAAAAACAAATCCAAATATACACACTATCTCTAACTTATTTTTATTTATCTTTATTTTTCTCTCTCTATCTCCACAAAATACCCAAAAACAAGTGAAAAACAAAATCAAACATAATGTATAAGTCTAACATGACATCATGAGACTGACTACCAAACAATTCAAAATTATATTTGCCACTACTGAAAAGTGGGTATATATAATTAGACATACCCAATATGAAAGCAAATTACATGCAACTGGAACAATTCAAAGAATTTTTGTCCATAGACCAAACTAAATTTTCAAATTTCAAATATAATTAGTTCATGACATTAGACTTAAATTTAAATATTAATTTGAGGCACTGTATTTTCTTCTTCTAAATTTTTACTCCCCTATTGGATTATTTAATTGAGAATGGGTAAATGTTATATTTGATCTCTTAAATTTTCGTTTAAAATAATTTTAGTCGCTTAAGTAATTTATTATTATTATTGTTGTTGTTTTTTTTTCTTCCGAATATAATCATAATGTATTTCAATATCTAGTGTGCTAGACAGTTGTATAGGCACTTACAGTTTCGAGCTCGTCAGTTGTAAGCAAAATCTGTAAGTACATAGAGGTATAGAGTTATTATATCAGATGTTATCTTTACCACGTTATTAGTGGTGATAAGGAAACTTATTAGAATATTTTTTTTTTTTTGAGGGGAAACTTATTAGATTATTTCTCACCAACTTCTTTGTCCTTTTCTTTTTGGACTTTCGACGGCACCTACATTTGAAAAAAACATTCTTAACCTTACAAAATCCAGCTATTAGACTTCTCTCTCATCTCTCATAAAAAATGAATAATAAGACAACAAATTAATATAAGTCAACGTCCTTTATTTTTGTCAAGAAAGTCGGACGTAACTAATTAGTTCTAATCTTTTCTTGTTGTTGGTATATGCGATAGATTGAAGTGATCAAGTCTAAGTTGTCGGATGACAGCATCAATTAATGACTGATATTTTGGGTCATCAAGCCATGATGCGTGGATCTCATTCTGTTTGATCGTTTCTATATTGAAGGGTGTGCTTGTTTTTTCAATGATTTGCTTACCAAAATCAAATTTTAAAACTTGCAATTGATTATAGATTCATGTGACATTTATCGTGCAATATTTTAGTAAGAGAGAATTGATCTTAATTATAAACAGAGGGATGCATCGGACAACATAATTTAGTAGAGGGAAATGCGGCCCAAGTTTGATTTCGGGGCTGAGCACAATTTCTCCCCCCAAATTGTCTGCATCAGCTTTTCCAACTTTACTGGCTTTTTTAAGTCTTAAATTTATTGCAACCACT